>NW_010145780.1:5643-21053 GCF_000699245.1 Pterocles gutturalis | reverse complement strand
TGAGTTTGATTTGATTTGAATTTTTTTAAGAATTTTTTATTTTTTTCCCCGAGTCGTCATTTGCATTGTATTTTCTGCATACATATATATATATAATTTTTTTTTCACCTTTTGAGGGATTTGCAAACCGAATTACATGCATGTCCAGTGGGGGAAGGTTTAATTTTGACGATGGAGGGTCGTACTGTGGAGGCTGGGAGGACGGAAAGGCTCATGGCCACGGAATTTGTACCGGCCCGAAGGGTCAAGGTGAATATTCGGGCTCCTGGAGTCACGGCTTTGAGGTGTTGGGGGTCTACACTTGGCCCAGCGGCAACACTTACCAGGGCACCTGGGCGCAGGGCAAGCGCCATGGCATTGGCATGGAGAGCAAGGGGAAGGGGGTGTACAAAGGAGAGTGGACCCATGGATTTAAGGGACGCTATGGGGTCCGGGAATGCACTGGAAATGGGGCCAAGTACGAAGGCACCTGGAGCAATGGATTACAGGATGGCTACGGGACAGAGACCTACTCGGATGGAGGTAGGTGCTGCATTGATACCTTCCCAAATGGGGTGGGTGGCGATGTGGGGGTACAAACCTCTGAAAGGGGACCATGGATTTGGGATGGAGTCTGGGAGTTTGCAGCCTGCTGGCTTGGAGCGAGGGATGCTCGTACCCCGCAGGAGATGAGGAACCAGCCCACAGCGTGGCATCAGCCCAGCTCCTTGCCACAGGTAGCCCCATATGTCCAGCGGGTCGCTGGGTGCCGGGTCCTCCCTTACTGCTCTCCTCGACCCGGTTTTTTGGGGAGGGGAGCCAGCAGCACGGGTGGGGGGATGCTCAGCTCTCACCCAGGGGGGCTGGAGGATGGGGTGGGCCAAGGGAGTTGGGAGACGAGCCAAGTTGCACATGGGATTCGCAGTTCTGACTGCACCACTGGAACCTGTAGGATTGGCATCGAAGCAACGCAGGGCAGAGGGGACGCGAGCGTGGGGGGAGTCCAGGGCAGGTGGGTGCAGCTCTGGTGCTGCAGATGCTTCCAGCGAGGGCCTGGGGGCTTTGCGTGCCCTGCAGCCCCTCCAAATGCAGCCCTGCAAATAATAATACCAGGGGAAAAGACTAATTCAGGCAAGAGTCTTACATTCCTAGTTTACAGCTTAATGCTTAGCGTAGGGGCTCAGAGGGATCACCAAAGCTATTCTCTGCCATCAACATGGCTTAACGAGATGCGGAGGGGAAACTGGGATTAAATGAAAAATAAGAAAACCCAATTGGAGTGATCAAAAAAAAAATAAATTGCTGGACTAACAAGCTTTAAAGCCGAATTAGGAGAAACAGCTGGTGCTGTGCTGTAAGTGGCTGTATCATCCTCTCTCATGTTTTGTAGCTACTTCCATCTAAATTGCCACCATAATCCGAGGCAGGCCTACCTACCAGCTCTGGGGGCATTCAGCAGCACTGCCCCGTTATTTTGCTGGTGAATGTGTCCATCTAAAGCAGGCTTCTTTTTTTTTTTTTTCTTAAAAAAAAAAAAAGACAAGACATTATTGTTTTCCAGGACTGCTACGTTAAGGGAATTGCAGCGCTGATGGGCTCCATCGCAGCCTGCCTGAAAGGTGCTGCAAAGCCTTGCTCTAGAAAACCCAGTTTGCTGCTTTGTGATTATACAGGGAGGCAAGATCAAACCTTACCTGCAGCTGCTCTTTTTGTGCTTTTGAAGGGAGAGGTGCACCAATCTCTTGAATTTTTTTTAGTGATAATTTTATGCTGGTGGCTTTCTCCTAAAGGAAAAATATAGTTGCAACCTTTTGTTCCAGCTGCCTGGAATAATGCTGGGGTCTGAGCTGGAATCTGCCGAGTGTGTGTTTGCGAGCCATCGATAAATCCCAGCAGCCCTTCTGTTGAGAATAAAGCTTGGGCAGAGAATAATCGCAGCTCCCACGTTCAGAGCGGTCAGGAGGGGATATGGGGGGGGGAGGTTTCTGCATGCTCCCAACGCCGGTGCCATCGCCCTGCTCCCCTCCTGGCACCCAGCCCCTGCCGGGGAGGTTTGCGGGAGGCAGACACAAGTCTCGACAAACTCCAGGTCTCGGAGGGTTGGGTGTTGCAGGGCTGGCCCCGTCCCCGGGCACGCACGTGCCCCCACCCCGGCACGCTCCCCATCAACCGCAGCACGGCGGCTCTTTGGGGAACCTGGGGAGCATCTCCAAAATGAGGGTGGTTAGCAGCAGGTTCCCTGTTTCCGAGAACCTACCAGAAGCAGAGAGCTTTTTTCTTTCCATCTTGTCAGGCCAGCCCGGCTTCTCGGTGGATTAGGGGAGCAGAAGCTGTACTGCGTGTTTATGGTTTTGGGAGGAGGTGGGAGGATCGGTGGGAGAACAGGGCAGGGTCTGGAGCTAAATGCTCCTGCCAGGGACTCTGCAAACCATCCAAAGAGGAGGGGGCTGGGGACATGCAGAGCGATGGCACCTGTGGCCAAGCCCATCCTGCTGCCGGGCGCGGGAACGGGCCACACACACCCTGACCGGGCTCCTCCACACCAGCTTGTCCCAGTTTGGGTTGGGCACTCCCCACGGAGGGACCAAACCCACCCGAAATTGCACTTGCACCAACTCAGTTGCGAGTACCCAGAGGCCATGGCCCTTTCCCAGTTGCCTGTCTCCATTCTGGGTTGGAAAACACCAAAACTGGGTGTTTCCAATGTTTCGGACACCGAACCATAATGAACTTTGTGCATTTGGGTGCAAGAAGTTGGTGTGTGCAGGAGCTGGGCTGGGAGGGGGCTGCGGAGCGATGGCACCGGGGAGGCAACTGTAGGGAAGGATGTTTCTCATTAATCTATTCAAGTTATTACCTTCATCGAGCTGAAGTATCCTAGAATCCTCGCCCCAGCATCTGTCACTTGCCACCCACAGATAAATATTCATCCCTTGCATAGATTTTTTTTTTTTTAGCACATCCCCCAGGGCTAGGGGATGGGTCCCTAAATGCGCAGCGAGGCTCAGGAAGCGTGATGCCCCAGAATTCATGGATTTCGCTCCAATTTTACCGTTTCCTCGCACACGGGTGAGCAACGGCACATCTCAACACCCCACCGACCGCTGCCAGCGCTATCTTGGGGAGCGATATTTTGCGTGACCGATGCACACATGTTGATGCGTGGGGCTTGGATGTAGGGTATGGCATGTGGTGGCCAGCGCTGCTGTCCCGGTCCCCACCGCTGCCATCCTGGCTTGTCACCCCGGTCCCGTCCCCCTCCATGCCGGGTGCTCAGCCTGCCCCGTGCACACGCATGCACGCTTCCCCCACATGCAGCTTGCCGAGCTCGCACCTCCCACGCGCACACACTCATCGCCATGCACACACGCCTCTCCTCCCCACGCCGCGACGCCGCTGCACCCCTCCGCTCGCATCCCTGCACGCGCGTGGGGTCTGCCCCCAGCCCCGCGCCAGCGCTCCCCTGGCCCGTGCACGCACCGGATGGGTGCAAACCGCCTTCCCTGAGCCGTGTGGGTGCACGTCCATCGATGCAAACCTATTGCACAGAGCTCAGAGAAGCAAATCCAGCCTCGCTGTTCCCCTCGCAGCCTGCACTTTGCCAAATCTCCCTGGCACCGAGCACACCCAGCCCATGGTCCTGCACCTGCAGCACATGTGTGCACCGGTCTGTCTTTTCCCTTCATGCATGCACTCACTCAGACCCCCCCAAAAAACCACGACACTGCTGGCATGTCTTTATCCTTCTGCTAAAAATCCCTGCCACCTCCTGTCCCCATGCAGAGACACCCCGATATTACATAAACCGGGCTTCTGGGGATGGCTTCGCTGGGATGCTGGAGCTGCACAACCCGTTTGCTGGGTCTGGTTCAGAGCAGGAGCAGGATTTGCACCTTTGCTTGAGGCGAAAGGGGCTGAATCCACCTGGATCAGCACCCACGGGAGCTGGAGGTGCTGCCGTGCCCTTGCTGGAGCTGGTGGAAGCTCTCTGGAGCGGAGGGTTGGGGACCTCCTCCCGCTGGAGAACCTCTCCCGAGCAGGGCTGGAGAGCAGGAGGCATCTCAGCGGGTTCCTGCCTTCCTGTAGCTCCATTCGGGAATACTCAGTGATTGCACCCTGGGGAGGGTTCGAGTTGTAGCTGAGGCTTGTCCTGGAAATCTTGGAGCTGTGCATTGGGTTTGGGTTCAGCTGAAACCACGGGTGTGGGGGGGATGCCGTGGGGTGGATGAAAGAAGCCCCAAATCTCCTTTTGCCCTTTCCATCCCTCCCAAAGCTGTTTTTCTCCTCCTTCCACCTCTCCCCAGCTGAAAGCATTCGGGATCTGAGATGGGACAGGGGCTCAGGGAGGGGACTGTTTCTCAGGAGGGCTACCCCGAACCAGCCGGGCAGTCGCATCGCGGCGTTCGTCTTGTGTAATCCTGCGTGCCCACTCACCTCCGTGAATCATCCCTTGGATAGGTGAGGGAAATATAATTAGTGTTTGCATTGTTAGCACCGTGTGAGTAGGCAAGTGGGTTTTCTAGGCCCCCAGCAAGCGATGGGGAGAGGGACGCGGTGCGGTGGGAGCCGTCGGCGTGGGCTTTCTCGCAGCCCGTCCCAGCGGCTCCGTGCCCAGCGTCCCCCAGCTCTGTGGTGGCACTGGTGACACCCCCAGCACCTCTCATAGCAGTGGCACCGGGAACTACCCACCAAATGGCTTTGAAGTGGTTGAGGAGATGAGAAACATGAAATATGGTGTGGCTGCCCCATCCCTGGAGGGGTTCAAGGCCAGGCTGGATGAGGCTTTGGGCAACCTGGGCTAGTGGGAGGTGTCCCTGCCCATGGCAGGGGGTGGCACTGGATGGGCTTTAAGGGCCCTTCCAGCCCAAACCATCCTGGGATTCTATATTTTGCAAAAGCAGACCCCTGGCCAGCGTAAAGGGCTTCTCTGGGGGGATGGACCAGGGACACTGGGGGGACCTGCCTGGCCGGGAAGGGGACGCAGCCCCCTCGCCTGAGCCCAGAAGTGGTTTTGGATGAACCACCGCCAGCGGCATCACCGAGGGCTGTCTCGTGCCTCTCTCTGTACTGGGGTTTTTCACGGGTTCCTCTCCAGCTGCGGGGAACTCAGCAGCGAGGGCAGATTTCCGTGTGGTCTATTCATAGCATGGATGCCAGAGTTACCTTAAAAGTATCAGCTCCGGGCTTATTTTGCTACCGGGAAGGAATTGTTGATGGACTTTGAATAGTGGGCGTAAACAGGCAAATACAAATGTGCCCTGATCCCGATCCGCCCAGTTCCTGCAGAACCCTACACAGTCCTAATAACCCCCTCCAAGGACCTGCTAGTTAGAAAAATAAAAGCAATGAACTTTGTTTATGAAGCATCTTGGTGTCTAGCTTTGGTACCGAAGCTGCTTGCAATGTGACAGCAGTTCTGGGAGAGCGATCACCGAACCATCAGGACCCGTGGAACACGGGAAAATGAATCAAAATACTGAACGAAGATTCTGACCGGTGTCATTAAAAATAGATGATATGAACTCATGGTCATTACTTATCTCCCTGGAACATGCTGCTTAGTTTCAGGTGCAGCTCAGGACAGAGGAAGAAGGATTTTGACCCCAGGGAAAAGTACAGGAGGTAGAAATTGCCAGCCAGGCGTAGACCCCAGCCCATCTTCTCGAGTATTTTGTCCGGTGTGTGATGCTCCAGGGCTGGGGTAGGACCCCACCCTCGGGGCAGTCTGACCCTATACACATCTCTCCCTGACCCATAACAGCGGGTGACTTCGGTCCCAAAGCACAATTTTAATGTTCTTTCACTGGGGATGCTGGGCTGGGTTACTCCAGGGTTCCTCACGGCTTCTGAGACAAATCTCAGGATATCTGCATGTGATTTGCCATCCCTGGGGCTGCTCCTGGTTGGGTGACATCTGCTCCTGGAGCTGAACGTTTTGGTCATTTGGTTTTTGGTTTTTTTTCCTCCCCTGAAGCTCCAGCTTGAGGAATCATGTGATTTTGCAAGATTTTCAGCTTCATTTTTTGAAGCAAGGTTTCCATCCAGACTATTGCAGAAAAGTCATTCGTACAGGCTTGGAAACCAGCAGACGAGAGCTAAAAATGCCTTCTCTTTAAAAATCCCTCGATTTGAAAATGAACCTGATTAATTTTGAATGCTTTGAGTCAGGTAATGCTGATGTAGATGAATGGTCTCTATTCATCTGGGCGTGACTTGAAGGCACAGAAGCCGGGCAGGACGGGGTTGGTGATGGTCTTACAGGGGCAGTGCTGTGGTTTAGCATCTGTCCGGTGAGATTTTGCAGTTTTTGCCTGTTTGGGGTCTGGCTTTGGTGTTGGCTGAAATCCTGGTCGCATCTGTCCGGTGAGATTTTGCAGTTTTTACCTGTCTGGGGTCTGGCTTTGGCGTTGGCTGAAATCCTGGCCAAGAAAGGATTTTTTTTTTTGCAGGAGTTACAGGAGAATCTTGATGCTGGTTTGCCCCTGCAGTGAGGTGTTTAACTCAGGATTAAAGTACTTGTTAACAAAAAAAGGGGAGCTTGGAGTAGAAAAACCCACTTGAAGGGCAAGTGTTTATGTTTTGGGGTTTGATATTGGCTTTTCAAAGACAGATTCTGGCCTTTGAGTGAAAAAATCCTTAAAAATTGCGTTCGATGCATGAGCATTCCCTTAGAACAGCCACTCCTTTCCCAAAATCATTCCCTGCAGAGGTTCCACTTCCCTGTAGCGTACAGCAGAGCATCAGGAATTCTCATGAATGAGTGAGCACCCAGAGCAAGGTCCTGAAGTTTGCAGATACTCACACCAAGATGATCACGATAAAGATATGATTTCCTGCTTAGCACGTCCCTTTGGGTCTGCAAGGTGTTTCCCTGGGCTGAATAAGAGCTTGATCATTTATTTCCCAGGAAATAAGTAAACCCTGTTCTTGCCTTGTCCCATCCTGCTCCATTGCAGCTCCTGGTGCAGCCTCATCCCATGCAGCCCAGCATCCCCCTCCCCTCGCGAGGGATGCAGCCCCCCAAAACCCGGCACCGGCACACAGCGTCGTTTGTGAGCGCTGGAGAATGAGTCCCATGAGCTCTGCTGAGAAATGGGGTGAGATCAGAGAGTTTGTGATGGGGATTAGAGCGCTGGAGGATTAACTAAGCATTAGCCCGATTTCACTCTGCTTTGTGAGAGGAGCACATTAGCCTTCATAAAGGTGCTGAGCGGTGTGTTAATGGGTTTCATACCCCTTGTGCTAAAGCCTCATCCCGGTTTTGGTCCCAGTCGAATCCGCAGGGATTCAGCTGCCCTGGGCCAAACTATGGTCCCTGTTTCGCCAGGGGATGATGCTCCCTTGACTTTCCCTGGCTCCCATGAACCCAGCGCTTCCCACGCCCAGGAAGACTAGAAATTTCTTTCTTGAGTTCTTTCCTCTTGAAAAGCTGTATTTCCCCTGACTCCAGGACCTGGCGCTTTAAGAAAAATAGCGCCTGGCCTGAGACACTATTATGAGCCCCAGCAGAATGAGCGATGCAGAGGTTTGATTGTTGTTGTGATGGTTTGAAGCCTTTCTCCAAGTGCTGGCTGGAAAAGGCAATTGCTAATCAACGCAGCCGGGCTCGGGGAGGCGGGAGGTACAGAAGCAATGAGAGAGAAGAGGGAGGGGATGCTCAGGATGGACTTGTGTTTTCCTCCACGTGAAGGAGAGCAAATTGAGTTTTTTCCTCTCAAAGCAAATAGCCGAGGTGCCTCAGAAACCAGTGCCAGGTGAGACTCTGTGCCTCAGTTTCCCACCCGTGAGCGCAGATATCAGCAGCCTTTGCAGCACCGTGACACGCAGGGATGTTTGCCAGGGAGGGAAGCGGCTTCATTCGGCTCCTCTCCTGATTGCAGAGTATCTTTGGGGCAGACAGCACGGCAATGGGAATGTAAAGGGCCCCCCATGCTTTGGATGGGGCTCACATCCCCCGGATGAGCGTCCTCGCCACACGTGAACCTGCCTTTCGGATGGTTTTCCCTGTGGAGGATGGCTGAGCAGTCCCTGGTGTGTGCTATTTCAGCCAGAGTCACTTTACGGTGTTATTTGCATCCGCAGAGGAGGAGGCAGATTCCCAGGCTGTGGCGTGAGGCTGGATAAATCCGTCTCCTCTCTCCAGCCCCCAGCTTTTGCTCCTGCAGAGGTGCCCGGCGAGGCGCTGGCTCTGCCCTGCACCCTCCTCTACCTGCCTGCAAAGTGATGGTACATCACCCAAACCCAACCACCCCGCTGTTTTTATTTATTTAAAGCCATTTGGCTTTAAAAAGTGCGAGCTAACCATGCCAAGATGAGCTGCAGCCTTGTAATGAATTATTGTATGTAATTGGGATGTATTTTTTCTTGAGCCCCAGCAACAGGCTTAACGCTACCCGGCGCCCAGGCAGCAGCAAAGCAGCCTGTCACAGCTCTACTCTAGTCCTTCCTCTCGTCTCTCTGCTTTTCTCCCTTCTCCTTCCCCTCTTCCCTTCTCTCCGCCATGGATGCCTGGACCTCCCCGTGCCCATCGCGGATGCGTGCATCCGTCGCGGCATTGAGCAATATGACTAACGTCCATCACGTGTTCCTTCCTGCGGATCCTATTTGCATACTCAAAAAGCCAGACTTTATCTCTTCCCCTGTGTAAGCAGTTACCAGAGCGTATTTTTGGCAAATTAGCAGCTACGGCAGAAGCATCTGACTGTGTTTTTAGCATGGCTCGGTGGTGGTCAGAGGCATGGAGAGCCTCGGCAGGGCTGGAGGGGAGAGAATTTGCTGCTGGTGACGAACCCGTGCGGCGTTGCCCACGTGCAGCAGCACTGATTCCCACCTTTTGTGGTGGGCAGTGCAGGTGGCAAGCCCTAGCCCTCCGTCTCAAGCTGGTTCCCACCACCAGGGATGTTCCCATCACCAGGACGGAGGCTGGATTAGCATCCTCCAGTCCTCTCTTTCCTCTCACACGTCTTCTCTTTGGGATGGATGTTTCTGAGATGATGCTGAACATGATTTTTTCCATGAATCCTCCCTGGGCCTCTCTGATCTCAAATAGCTGGGAAGTGGTATCAGTGAAACTTGCTCCTTCTGTCGTTAATTCAGGAGACTGGCCTAATTACTGCCATCGGACGTCTGCAATTAATATGCTGCCGAGTTCAGAGATAGAAGGGGGGTGAGCGTACCAGGAAGGATCCTGCACGAGATAAACCAGCAATTTGCAAGGTCTCATTACTGCAGCTTGGTTTGGAAAAGCAGACGGGCACTTTGGACAATTCAGACCTCGTTCCTCAGTTTTGCTGAGTGGAGCTGGGAGGTTGGGATCGCTGCTGTCACCGAACACAGTCACCGTAACAGGCAGATGGGGCTGTGCTTCAGGGGTGGGACCAGGGCTACAGAGGAACCTGTCCCTCAGAACCTGCTGCTCCCATGTTCTGGAAAGCCTGGGAAGCTGCGCCTGTGCTGCTGGTTATTTTAGCTCACCTGGAAATACCTTGCATTGACCCATAACAGTGGGTTATTTGTTTTGTTAGTTTTGGGTTTTGTTTTGTTTTTTGTTTCTTGGTTGGTCTGGGTTTTTTTTTTTTTTTTTTTTTATCTTAGTGTTACTGATGGGTAAGGAATATTTTTCCAAGCATCTGACTTTTTCCGAGGTCATGTTGTGATAATAACATGTAGGTGTCCCCAGGCTTTAAAATGCTTTACAACATCCTAAATAACCGCTTGAATTTCTCCGTGCGAGAAGCTGAAGCGGAGGAGCAAGGCAGGGCAGGGCGGTGCAGACCTCCCCGTGTGCTTTACCCCCTGTGCTTGCCAAGGGCTTCGTCCTGTAGGATGCAGAACCAGCCGCCTCGGTTCGGGAAAAGCCTGCGAGCAGCCTCCAGTCCGTAAGGCTTGTACTTAATGGTGTTCCTGGACTGGAGCCAGCGGGCTCGGCAGCCTGCAGAATGCCAGATCCTTGGGCACGGGGGGAGGAAGGGAACAAAACGCATCCATTCCAGCCCCCAAAATCCCAACTTCTGCCTCCTTCTGATGCCGTGGTGAAGATGGGTTGGGTTCATATCGGAGGGAATGATCCCACCTCGAGCCGAAGGAAGCCCCGTGTTTCTTGCGGGGTTGTGAGCAGCTTGTCTTCATCCCTTGGGGCTTCCCCCTGGATCCTGCAAAATCTGCCCGTTGCTCCAGCCTGCCCTGAGGTGCTGCGTATTTCTCTGAAAGCTGGACTCCCCCGGGCATCGCTGCTGGTCTTCACCATCTCTCCATAAGCAGGAGAGGACCGTGGGTGCCAGGCAAAGCCGGATGCTTTCCCACCCCATGGCATTTCTCACCTTCACCACCTCCATCTGGGCCAGAAAGGCCATTTTTGAGATGTTTCAGGTCTCCTTTCCCTCTCTTATGTGCAGAAGGCACCTGGTACGGTGATGAACGGCATCAGTGAAGTGACTCTGCTTCTTGCCCGAGGATTCAGCCCCACATCCTGCGTGTGGGAAGAGCAAACCATGAGTTGGTTGCCTCTTCCCAGCCATGGTGAAGATCTCCTCTGCAACACTGAGCAGCTCCCTCCGCGGTCCTGAGCCCACCAGCACCCACCGAGCCCCAGCGCAGCAGCTGGACCCCGGGGAGATGCGCTGGAGATGGAGATGGGTCTCCTCCTTCCCTGTTCTCCCCAAAAACTCTTCGGCAAAGCCAAGGAAATGAACAGAAACCCATCGGTCTTCCTGGTGTCTGTAACGCCTCAGATCCTCCCGGAGCACTTTGCAATTAGGAGCTAATTAGTCCTCCCGATACCTGGCTGCATTGCTGGGGTGCCGCTGCGTTCTCCCAGTTTGCAGCAGGGAACATGGAGGCGCAGAGGTCGCATCCAGCCATCTCAGCACCAGCTTTGCAGGGGGTGCTGCTCACCTCCCCGTCTCTGCAGGGTGCAAACCAGGGCGAACCCTGATTTCGGGGATTTTGGCAGTATGGGGACAAGAGGAGCAGCCCTGCAGAGTCTCTGCTCTCTTCCCAGATTGAATTTTAGCCTCCTGAGCCAAATGCTGAGAAAGCGCTGGAGGAAATTAGATTGCTTTTTGGTACTTGTCATTTCTCAAAACATACGATCTGCTGCTGGAGCATCAGGAATGATGCTTTGGAGGCCAGTGACTTCCCGCTTTCTGCTTTCAGCCTGGCTGGCTCTGGCCGAGGATGGGGCTCTGCATGGTCCTCAGGGCAATAGAAATTCCTGCAGGAATTTTAAAAGCCAGTTGGAAACAACCCAGCTTTGGTCCAAGGGGAGCCAGCCAAAAAAAAACCAACCCAAAAAAACCAACACCCAAGGCTTAAGAACACAAGTGGCCAACACCCTCATTGACCATTTTCTTCTCTCCATGTTTCCATCCCATCCGGAATTTCCTCACCTTTTTCACGAGGAATATTCTTGCCTATCCATCTTTCAGGATGACTTTGGTTCTTTTCTCCCAGCCCCAGGTTATGTCCTCTCCTTACCTCCGCTCCGTGCACATGTGTGACCACATCCCCACCCTTCCTGGCATCATCTTTATCTTGGCCAAATCCTGCTGGAGTGGTTACATCAGGATTCAAGAAATCTTCCCTGGGGCAAAACCACGAGCGAGAGCACAACCTGCCTGTTCCCTCGGGCTCTGATTTTGCCGCCGTTACAATTAATGGCAAAATTCCCATTCCCAGGGCAGGATCAGGCCACCTTTTCAGCAGGGTGATGGGGACTGAGATGTCTTTGCCTGGCTGTCCGCTGCTCTCCCACTGTCCATCTGCTCTTGTCCACGACTTCCACCCTGACCACGTAATGGACGCTGCATTTTCCCCGATGCAATCGCTCCATTAACCTCATGCAATTAATGCTTCGGGAAGCATTTTGCAAATATTGATGACAAAGAGAGAGCTACAACCCAGAAATGGCTGCTGCTTCGGTTGCGTTACCGTAGGAAGCCACAGCTTACCTAGCTCAGGAGGATTTTCTTTCCATGTCCAAGACTTTCTTGGCTGTTCTTTGGTCTTTCCCGGTGCAAGAGGGTCACGCAAGAGGGGGATGGATATTTGTGGCATCTTGGAGGCACCCAGAAGAGTGGCCTGCATGGCGGGGGGGGAAGAGGTTGGCACGTTTTTCTCCCCAGCGATTCTCCTCCATCACGGTGGCTTTGCCTCTTTTCCATAGGAGGCACCCAGAAGAGTGGCCTGCATGGCTGGGGGGGAAGAGGTTGGCAGGTTTTTCTCCCCAGCAATTCTCCTCCATCACGGTGGCTTTGCCTCATTTCCATGGTGCCCTGACTTGGGCAATGCCATCAGTCTGGGGACTTTTGGCATCACATGTGCTCATCCTGTGACATCCTGTGGTGCCCATCGCACACTCCCTGTTCAGCTCCCTGGCTCTGGGACAGCACTAGCCGGTCCATCCTGGCATGTAAAGTGGAGAAATCGTAAAATCCTGTTTCCTCTGCAAGGAGAAGGAGTCTCCTGGCTCCTTGTGAGATCAAGCAGTGTGCATATATCTGCAAATGTTGGGGGGCAGAGGTTAAGCTGAGCCATGCGAGGGGAGGAGGTGACTGTGCTTAGCAATGCAGATCAGATGGCTCCGAGACCTGCCCGTATCCATGGCCAATTCCCGGGATATTTGGGGGTTTAAAACGTGATGAAGTCAGCTGAAGGAAGGCGTGCTGTTTGGGTGAGGGAGGACGGGGGAAAGCAGCTCCTTGGAAGGAAGCGCTTTGATCTGCTGGTGGCCGTGGAGGTGGCCAGATGTCCGGATGGCCACCAGGGAGGTGGCTGTGCCCTCCTAGGGAGGCAGGGAAGCAATCAGGAGAGCAACGACCCCCGTGACAGCAGACTTGGGGTTTGCTCTCTGCTGGGAGATACTCTGTGATGCTGGAAGGGGAGAAGCAGGATGGGTGGGATGGTTCTCCCATCCTTGCATCCTCTGCTTAGAAAAATCAGTCTTGCCAAGGAGATGCAGCGATTGCTCCTGGCAGCCGTGCAATTCTCAGAGTAGGTTTTAAGGCCAATATAAAGATGACAGCTTCCCGGGCACCTCTGCCTTGCTGGAGATCCGCACAGGCACTCGCTGCAGCTGGAACCTGCTGGGACCAATTTGCCGCCTCTGCTCCAGCTGAGACGCGCTGGCACGCCTGCTCCGAGCGCGCTTTGTTCCGCGCCTTGCTGCTGCCTCTGGTTTTCAGCAAAGGACAGTGCTTGCTTTGCGGTGCTTCAGTTTGAGCTTTTTATTTTTTTTTTCCTGCAGATTTGCTAGGAGATGGGGAGGTCAAGGGACCTGCCTGGGGCCAGGGACTGAGTCAAGGGACTCAGCCAAGGGAAAGGGAGCCCAGGACTTGGGCAGAACAGGCTCTGATGGATCTCACACGGGATCTTTTCTCCCTGTCCCCTTGCCCACACTGGCATCTTTACCTAAAACCCCTTGAATCCATCTCTAGAGGAAACAAGAGGCTGAGCATGGGGCGAGGACTTCCCAAACCAACTCAGGGTCTCCCGTTGCAGGGGTGCTGGGGGTGTTGGGGGAAATCTCTCTCCCTCAGCTGCTGCCCATCACCCCCAGTAGTTTGTCCCGCTGAGATGCTCTGGGAAGGGGCTGGAAAGGGGAGCGAGATGGTGGCAGAGCTGCAGGGGATGGACGGGTGGCTCGGTGGGCTGTCCCCTGCCCCAGGTACCGTTCCAGGATGCCGTGGGTGCACAGCATCGTTTGTCGCCTGTTCTTGAGGACACCAAAGTGGGCTGCAGCGGGGCAAGCCAGGCTCCCTGTCCCACTCAGGACATGTTGGATGTCTCCTCTGAACTGTGTGCCAGCCGTCTTGTCGGTTGTCCCCCATCCTCCCTGCCGGCGCTGCCACCACCTCCTCGCCCTGCCCTGCCGGTGCCTGCCGTAATCCCAGTGCTCTGCCTCCCTCCCCAGTGCTAATCCTATAAATCCTCAGTAAATCCTGCCCGCCTGGCCCTGCCCCTCCGTGCCCCTTCTCCGAAGAAGTCTTCGTGGGGTCTCTCACCTTGGGGATGGCTTTTTTTTTGGGGTGCACAAGGCTGTCACCCAGATAATGCAGCACCTTGGGAGGCTGCTTGCATTGGAGCAAGCCCCGGGGGATTTGTGCAAAGCCCTGGTGACTTTTAGATAAGATAGCTGATGCACCCCAAAATGCACCCCAAAATTTTAACACTCCCTTGGCGTGTGGAAGTGGGGCTGGTGTGAAGCAAGACCCCAATGCTACGAGGTGCTGCCTGCACCTATCCCAGCACAGGACCCTGCTCTTCGCCTTGCCAGCCAGGGATGGGGGAGGCAGCAGGGCAGCCCGGGGCTGGGACCAGCCACAGCATCCCAGTAGCACCAGTACCAGGCAAGGAGCCATCCTCAGGCTCAACAATCCACCCTGCGAGGGCTTAGGCGGGTGGTGAATCCCTGCATCTCGAGTTAGTCCAGAAAAGATTAAGCCGACCTAAGAATAAAAACAAGTTCAACCGGCTGGGATAAAACGCGAAAGCGTGCCAATCGCCCAGCTCCAGGAAGGGAAGGGATTAGAAACCCCGGGCAGATTACAGCCGCGTGTTTCGGTGCACAGGGCAGGCGTTACGGTCCCGTTGAGCTTCCCGGGGTGGATGGGTTTCTCGTGCCTCCATCCCCAGTGCTGCGGTGGCTCATCCTGCTAACGACCAGTTAAGCGACTCCAGTAAGCACCCACGCAAATGTAGGAGTTCAAACAGGGGCACGTTTCCGAGGAGAATAGCCAAATGGATCTCTCCCTGCGAGGCCTTTATTTCTATAGAGCTGCTCCCTTCCGCTACGTGCTGCGGGAAAGGCGCTAGGTATATAAATAAATGCATGGGAATATACCATCCACACTGATCACTGCCGGCAGTGTGGACAGCATCCGAGTCTGCCCCTGGATAACGATTCCCCTTCCCCGTTCCCTTTCGAATTAGGGATTGCTCTAAGGGGCAGTTCTTTGCAGCATCGCTCCCTGCATGCTGGTGCCTTGGCTGGTTTCTGATATTTCTGCTCTGAAGCTGGAGCACATGCCTGCAGTCCCACCAAGATGTTATTTTTTTTTCCTCCCACAATGTGATATACAATCCTTGTCACGGCGATGGGACTGGGATCCAGAGCTGCACTTTGCTGCTCCTGCTAACGAAGGGCTGTCACGGGAGTTTGATGCCGTTAACGGTCCGCAGGATGCCGTACCATGAAAACCCTCTTTTTGCTTTTGTCTCCTCTTCCCAGGGACATACCAGGGCCAGTGGGTCGGAGGGATGCGGCAGGGTTACGGCGTCCGGCAGAGCGTTCCCTACGGCATGGCAGCGGTTATCAGGTCACCCCTGAGGACGTCCATCAACTCCCTGCGCAGCGAGCACACCAACGGCACAGCGCTGCACCCCGACGCCTCGCCGGCGGTGGCCGGCAGCCCCGCCGGCTCCCGGGGTGGCTT
>NW_010145780.1:4659-5567 GCF_000699245.1 Pterocles gutturalis | reverse complement strand
CTTTAACTCCGATTCTAGGAGCTCTTTCGCCAGCCAACGGAGCAAGCAGAGCTCTTTCCGGAGCGAAGCCGGGATGAGCACAGTCAGCTCCACCGCCAGCGACATCAACTCCACCATCAGCTTGGGCGAGGGGCGGTGGCCGGCAGCCCCGCTGTCTCCCGGGGTGGCTTCGTCCTCATGGCCCACAGCGATGCTGAGATCCTCAAGAGCAAAAAGAAGGGCATCTTCCGGCGGTCGCTGCTGAGCGGGCTCAAGCTCCGTAAATCCGAGTCTAAGAGCTCCTTGGCCAGCCAACGGAGCAAGCAGAGCTCTTTCCGGAGCGAAGCCGGGATGAGCACAGTCAGCTCCACCGCCAGCGACATCAACTCCACGAGCTCTCCGTCATCGAAGACGACATCGACGCCACCACCACCGAGATCTACGTCGGCGAGTGGAAGAACGACAAGCGGTCGGGCTTCGGGGTGAGCCAGCGCTCGGATGGGCTGAAGTACGAGGGAGAATGGGCCAACAACAAGCGCCACGGCTACGGCTGCATGACCTTCCCCGACGGCACCAAGGAGGAGGGCAAGTACAAGCAGAACGTCCTGGTCAGCGGCAAGAGGAAGAACCTCATCCCGCTGCGGGCCAGCAAAATCCGCGAGAAGGTGGATCGGGCCGTTGAGGCGGCCGAGAGGGCGGCCACCATCGCCAAGCAGAAAGCGGAGATCGCGGCATCCAGGTAAGGTGGTCCCTGTCGCGACGCGGCGTCTCAGCAGGGATCCTGCCCCGATGGCTGCGGTTTGATGGGAGAAGTGGGATGGGACTTTTTGCAGTAGGAGGTGCTCGGGGTGGGGGGTATTTTAGGGAAGCTGCTGGAGACAGGCAAGTGCTGCGGTGGGTGTCTGCCGGTGCAGGCAGTGGTTGGGGCT
>NW_010145780.1:319-4628 GCF_000699245.1 Pterocles gutturalis | reverse complement strand
GGCCGTTGCAGGCGTTTGTGGGTGCTGCCCGGACCCCAAAGCGGGAGCAGGCAGCATCCTGGAAAGCCAAGCCGCTGGGCTTGCCCAGGTCTCATGGGTGATGTTCAAAATGGGGTGGATCCAAGCTGAGTTGTCCCTCTGCCGAGTCCGAGCAGGCTGTGGATGCATGACCTTCCCAAACCCTCCGATGAGGCCATGCAACACCACCCAGGGTGGTGCGTTCGCTGCAGCCTGCGCAGGGGGTGGCTGCGCCGTGGGGGCACTGCACGTGTGGGTCACCGTGTGGGGCTCGCAGGCTGGCACTCAGGAGGCACTGGGTCATTTACCCAGTTTCTCCCTGGCCTCTTGACTAAGCAGGATGGTACCCTCAGCAGAAGAGCTCCAGAGATGCTCTTTGCCTGTATCCTCTGTCTGACTTCTAGCCAAGAGGAACCATCCCAGGGTTGGCCTGTGCTGGGAGGATTCCTGGCTATTTCTGTACCCAAAAGAGGTTTTGAGTGGAAAAGCAGTCACATCGCTGATGCCTGGGGAGGTTTTGCCCTGCCTGAGGCTATGCTAGAAAACAACAGATCCAGGTGCCCAAATAATCCCTCAAGAAGCCCCCACCCCCCAGGCTGGCTGTAGCCATCGTGGAACTGCTCAGTGGTTTGGAGCAGGGACCTGATCCGGCTGAAAACCAGCAGGAGGGGCTGGGGAAAGGTGTCGTGTCTGATTTTGGTTGAAATCGGGTCAAAGCAGGGGCCAAGTCAAGCACCTTCTAGCTGGCTCCCAAAATGCACCTGCAGCTTCGGGACTTGCAGCGAGAGAGAATAAGTCCTCTGCTGAGCTCAGGACCCTCCGTATCACGTTTTAGGGTTGGTTTAGTAGAGCATGGGTATTCCTTTCTGGTTTCTGAGCCAGTGCTACATATAGCAGCCGGGCTGGGGTTGGGCTGGAAACCCAGGTACCTCCTCAGCCGCCTGTGCAGGATGAATTCTTGGGTCTGGATCATTTGTATGCAGAGTCACGCTTGAAATCTTTATCAGCGTGTCTGCTGATGACTTATCTGCAATGGGAATGAGACTCCCAGCCCTGCTTTGGGAGCATATTTGGGCTTGATGGTGTTTTCGAGCTGATGTTGTACCGAATTGTTGTCAAAGATTTGAAAAAAAAAAAAATCCTACTAGATTGTCAGGTAGGAAACAGACTGCAAGGCAGTGGGAAAACCAGATCTTTCCCTGTGATCTGAGGATGCGAGTGCCTTGATACAAAGGTTTAAATCCTGGAAATGTGCAGCTCCAGTCTGCTGTGAGATGCCAGTTCTGAGAACCTGAGCATCCTCTGTCCCCAGGTGGTAATGGTCCTAGAAATCCATGAGAGTGGGAGTTGGAAGAGATATGACCCCCCCATGCTGGAAATACTTTAGTGAGCTCTTGGTGTATAATGTTCCACCTCCTAATTATGGGAGAGATGGAAAAAAAATTAAATTGGAGAGCAATGCCAAGGCATGAATACCTTCCTCCCCTGTACCGGCTGGAGTGACGTGGTGCTGAGCCCTGCAGGATTGCAGCAGCAGTGCTGGGCGGGAGGATGCAGCCCATGACCACACATGTGTATGGGGGAGGAGAAAGCTGTGGGGTTTGGGGACCACCCAGAGGACCCCTTTAATCGTCAGTGACGATGCAAAGACATAAATGAATGGGAGTGCACAGCTTCGAGGTTACTCCATCAGAGACCGAACCTGGTCCCTCCAGAAGATGCTCCGTGGGCAACCTGTTCTTGAGGTTCTGATCTGTTCTTGACTAGACACACGGGGAGGAAAGCAAGCTCTGGGAACCCAGGGCTTTGCTCCTTTTACAGCACAGCCATCGCCTCCAGTGCACGTGGGCTGCTGGCAAAGCCCTTTATTGACCTGCTGCAGAGCTGTCCCATCTCCTGGGGACAGACAGACTCCGGCGTGACACACGCCGTGCATTAGTGCTGGATGGCGCGGATGACATCCATCGTAGGAATTTTTGCTGCCTGTGCTAATGGCGTATGCTGAGACCCCAAAACCCATCAATGAAGAGCCAAACCGCCGGCAGCGGGGCAGGATTCAGGCTTTGCTGGAGACGTGGGATTAGGCGGGCGTACAGGCTCAGCACCAAGGTTTTGGAGGGTGTCTTGGGTTTGCAATTCAGCTGCATGTACGAGAGGCCCAAGGACCTCGAAATGCAAGCAGGGAGAGCTGCTTTGCCTGAAACCTGCAGTCCTTCAGCTCGAGCTCTTCCCCTTTGTGAGGGTTTTTGCACCGACAGCCTCCCCTCAACTGCATCCCAGCATGCAGAACCAGGAGAGAGCAAGGTTTTACAAACCTAGAACCAGCTAGAAAGGCTTTCACACAATTAATTCGATTAATTTGAAAGCTTCTAAATGAATAAATGCTCCCCTGCAGTGCCCACACCAAACTGTATTGTCCAAATGGAAAAAAAATGCACAAAATAGGCAGTGGGTGCCGTGGCAGAGGGATCCTGGTGCTGGTTTCGGTGGCTTTGGGGCTCAGGAGTGCAATATTCCCCATCGAATACCAACATGAGCTCACCTGGGGGTTTTATACCAGCACTGCTGTGTGTCTGTTTACGTGTGTGTGTGTGTATTCTCTTCTGTCTAATAATAAGGCTGAGTTCACTCTGCAGCCTTTCCCTTGGTGGGGGAAAAATATGTGCCCACCCACGTATTTCATTAAATTTGTAAGAATTCGGTATTTTTGAAAACTCTACCGCTCTGTCAGATTGGGTTGGAATTGGCCAACACGTTCAAAAGTTATTAGTGTGGGAGTGATGGCATATAGATATATAAACAGCACAATCACATCAGTAAAGCCCCATTTCCTGCGGAAAGTAGGCTAAAAACACAGTGTACTGAAGACAAGTAAATTGCGTTCTTAAAGTTGTTTTAGTCTGAACGGAGTACAATGTTATCTGTGACACAGAAAAGTAAGCTCGTTTAAGGAATACTTTTTAGGTTCAGGAGATGATTCTCCTAAATTTTCTTTGATGTGATTGAGGTGTAATAACCCTTGCTTTCCTCTGGCATCTCCCACGCGCTGAAATAGTTCATATAAAGTCAATGGGCGAGAAGGGCTGTGAATCGGGTCTGGAAAACTGCTGTTGTTATCAATTATCGGTTCTCAGGGGGAGCCAGCCCTTTTTTCAGCCGGTTTAAAATGAAGGTGCAGGGATGGGAACCCTATCTTTGGGCGATGGGATGTTCATTCCCCTCTCCTTGCTGCTGCTGCCCTGGAAGGATGCAGGATGCTCTGGAGACACCAGCTCCTGTCTCATTAGTGATAACTTTGATACCTGAGGCAAATTGTCTGTAGGCACTGGTGTGCTCTGGTCACTAAAACATCATATCCAGGCAGGAGAGGTGGGTCAGAGAGCTCATCCTCACCCCTCGGCTTTCGGCACAGCTGGATGTGGAGGATGGATGCACATGGAGCATCGATGGGAGCTCAGGACCAACTCCAGCTGTCCGCAACGGATGGTGGCAGTTTTAGTGCAAGGTGGACAGACCCTAATTCTCTCTAGGATTTCCTTTTGCTCCCATGGTTCAAGGATTTGTCATTAGTGGCTGGAGAGGAGGACACATCACTGGTGCTAGGGATATGGGTCCCAGAGATGGGCGGCGTTTGGCGAGCACTCGGCTCCTCTCCAGCACAAGGTTCATGGGCCCCGTCACTCAGCACCTTAAATGACAGCTCCTCGGAGCCACCACTGCCCCAGCACCCCGGAGGGGATGCTGTTCTCAGGTTAGTCCTAAGTAATGCACTTCCAGGCTTAATTATAGCCAAGGCATTCACCGACGATGAGAAAAATATAATTAAGCTCAAGAGTCTCAGGAGGAGTCGGGCTCCAAATTAGCACAGTGCCATTCAACTTCAGAAAGGGAAACGGGAGAGAAAGAGAAAAAGGAAGCGAATAAAGACAACCTGGCAGCGAGGACGGGTAAGGGAAAATGTTTGGGCTCAGCATGGATGCTCCTTCAGGATGCTGCAGCGAGGGCGAAGCATCCGTCCGCGTTTGATGTACGCTGGGGAGCAGGAAGGGAAGCAAAGCCCCAGAGAGCTGAACAGCAAAGTGCAGGAGGTTGATTGAGCCAAACAGGTATTTTCTTCAGAAAAAAAATGGAAATGCAGCACAGGCAAAACCCGCAGAAAAGAACAGATTCTGCAGTTCTGATCCCAAACATTTTGAGTTGCGGTAATGTCACTACCGGCAGTACGCTGAGCCAGAATAATGCTGCTTAATGCTCTGCCAGGCCTCTGCCTGCAGCTTTGCAATTGTACTCG
>NW_010145780.1:0-280 GCF_000699245.1 Pterocles gutturalis | reverse complement strand
GCGCCTGGGGGGGTGGCTGCGGGGCCCCCGCATTAGTCTCGCCCTAATCCCCACCTCGTGCTGCCGGCGGGGCTTTCGCTGCGGATGGAGGGGGAGGAGGGGGGGATGTGGGTTAAGAGGAACGTTGTGGCCCCCAAAAGGGTTACACATCCCCCTCCTTGGGTCGGGGTGGGGGGGACAAGCCGGCAGTGGGTTGAAGCCGAAATGGGTCACGGCTCAAACAGCTGCAGGGATGGGGCTGAGTGAATGCTTCAGGGATCAGACCGAGCATGTTGGGGTA
>NW_010145779.1:678-1516 GCF_000699245.1 Pterocles gutturalis | reverse complement strand
CCCCAGCCCCAAGATTTTTATTTCAGTACGAGATGCCAAAATGTTTATTTGAGCCCCAGCCCCAAGATTTTTATTTCAGTATGAGGTGCCAAAATGTTTATTTCAGCCCCAGCCCCAAGATCTTTATTTCAGCCCCAGCCCCAAGATTTTTATTTCAGTACAAGCCGACAAAATTTTTCTTTCTGCCCCAGCCCCAAGATTTTTATGTCAGTATGAGCTGCCAAAAATGTTTATTTCAGCCCCAGCACCAAGATTTTTATTTCAGTATGCGACCCCAAAATGTTTATTTCAGTACGAGCCCCATGGTCTTTATGTCAGTACGAGCCACCAAAAATTTTATTTCAGCCCCAGTCCCGAGATATTTGGTTCTGCTCCGGCCTTGGGATTTTTATTTAAGTATGAGACGCCAAAAATTTTATTTCAGTACGAGCCCCAAGAACTTTCTTTCAGCTTCAGCCCCAAGATTTTTATTTCAGTAATAGCTGACAAAATTTTTGTTTCAGCCCCAGCCCGAAGATTTTTATTTCAGTACGAGCCCCAAGATCATTATTTCACCTCCAGCCCCATAGTCAGTATTTCAGCTCTGGCCCTACCATCTTGATTGCAACTCCAGCTTTCCATCGCTTCAGCTCCAGCTCCAGCTCTGCGTCATCTCAGCTCCAGCCCTAAGGTCAGTGTTTCAGCTCTAGCCCTACAGTCGTTATCTTGGCTCCAGCTCTGGGATGTTTCAGCTCCAGCTCTGCATCATCTCAGCTCCAGCCCTAAGGTCAGTGTTTCAGCTCCAGCCCTACAGTCGTTATCTTGGCTCCAGCTCTGGGATGTTTCAGCTCCAGCCCTT
>NW_010145779.1:0-665 GCF_000699245.1 Pterocles gutturalis | reverse complement strand
TCTTGCCCTATCCTGTATTTCAGCTCCAGATCTGCATCAGTTCAGCCCCAGCCCCTCTCCCAGGTCTTTTATTTCAGCCCCAGCCCCTTGATTTTTATTTCACTTTGAGCCGCCAAAATTTTTATTTCAGTACGAGCCCCAAGATCATTATTTCAGCCCCAGCCCTTTGGTCCATATTTCAGCTCCAGCTATACAGTCATTTTCTCGGCTCCAGCTCTGGGATGTTTCAGCTCCAGCCCTTTCCTTACCACCTTCATTTCAACTCCTGCTCTGAATCTTGTCTCCCCCAGACTTAAGGTCACTATTTCAGCTCCCACCCCTGCCCTGGTTTGTTTATCCCACCCCCCCACCTTCCCCTTACGACTGTGTCTCCAGCACCAGCCCTACAGCCTTTGTCCTGGCTCCAGCTCTGCATTCTTCCCATCGTTAGCAGGTCCAGGTTCTTGCAGCAGCACTGGGACTGTTGAGAAGGCCGTAAGTCACTATCTGCTGTCACAACTGTCCTGGTATTGCCCGGGGTGGGGGAATCCTGAATAGAACCTTGCCCCCCCTAGCCCATCTCAGACATCAGTTTTGGCCCAGTGCACACCCCCGGCCCATGCTTCAGGGGCAAACACAACCCTATGCCTACCTCTGGGGGAAGTGCTGCAGCCCTGACCCCCTCT
>NW_010145778.1:0-24931 GCF_000699245.1 Pterocles gutturalis | reverse complement strand
AAATAAATAATTAAATAAATAAATAAATTTAATTTTTTAAAAAAGAAAATTATGCTAGCGAAGGAAAGAAAAATAATAATTTTAACAAACTTGATGCAGCATTGTCAACATCAATAGCATGGACAAAAACACTTATATACAAATACAGACTCCTTTTGATGAAGGTTGACGTCATCTTCAAAGACAGCAAATGCTATTTCCTGCAAGTGATTAATTCCTGTACTTTTACTTATTCACTAGACAAGGACAAAAACCAAGCTTGATGCTGATCATTTCAATCACACATGGCAGTAAGCCGACCAACGACTTCTGCTGAGGCACTGTGACAAGCACAGCAGTAACAAAGCCAGCAGTCTGGAAGCACATATACTCTTCTTCCATCTTTTGTGCATCATCTGTATTCTAACAGGAAGATTTCATATGTTGAGTATAGATACTGCCCTACACTCTGAGCCGAAAAATAACAATGAAGACTGGGTTAAAAAAAAAAAACTCAACTCTTCAATTGGTGTAAATCAGCATACCTTCAGTGACTTCTTGGAGGCTGACTACAGTTTAATCACCAAGAAAATAATTTAGATTTCAGTTGGTGTTTCATTCTGACCTGCCATAACTCCTTAGTAAAAGAAAGAAGTAAGGTCAACGGGAAAACATTTAGAGAAGAAAGAATTACATACAGACACAACGGTGAGCCAGAATGAACCACATTATGCAGTTCAAAAAAAATAAGGCTGAGACAGAGAGAGTGAAGCTACAGTACAAGAAGAGAGAAATCCAAGCTTACTACTATGTGAAGAGCCTGATTTATTATTATCAAATGAATATTGTTGCCTTTTTGGCCAAGCTTCCTATTGAGAAAACCAAATAAAGGAAAAAATAAGAAATTAGATACAAAAAAGAAAGGTGAAAGTCAAAATGAACAACATAATTCTTGGGACAGCAGTATTGTAAAATAAATATCTGAGTATCCCAGAAGCAGATGAAATTTTACATGCTTAAACTGCCCTTACTCAGAAACACTGTCCTGTTCTGTAAAGTATGTGAATTAACATCCAGGATTAGGACTGTGCATTCTTGATTCTTGCAGTCACCAGCATAGAGATTTTGCTGCAAAAACAGCACATTTAACAGGGAAAATATAGTGATGGTTGAATATACTCTGGGTGTGATTTAATGACTTACGCTCAGTTTGTTATACTTGTCCAAGACTGAAAAAACAATTGTTGACATGGTACCAAACAGCTCATCTTCTCTGAAACGTATCAGTATCGCCTCGTTCCCCCTCTCTCCATTTGCTTTAAACTGAAGCGCAGAAATACGTGGCCCTACAGTCCTGCCTGTGAAGGTCCCCTTCCTCCATTCTGTCTGGTATTAACACTTCTGAGGAATGGTTCCGAGGAATGGTTGAGCCCTACAGTGATGCCTGCCATTAACAGAAGAAAAACAGCCACCCTAGATGAAAAAGTAATCTGAGTTTATCTGATATGCTAAATTTGAAGGAAAGGGGAGCATTGATCTTCATATCTACTTAGAGCCATGACATTAAAAACAACAAAAAAACCACAAAAATAAATCAGTTTATTCTATCAACTGACAGCTTCAAATTGACCTTTTGCTAAAATCTAATCTTAAAACTTTTGTTCCAAAAAGAAGAAGAAAAAAAACCCAATCACCAACATTTGCAACTGAGAAACATCTGTCTCTTGATAATGATTTGACCATGGCAGGCAACCAAGAACTCCCAGTAACAACTCAATGGTAAGGCAGCAGTCACAGCAGCAAGGCACATGCTAAATGTGAATTCTGCTAGCGAACAATTTCTAAAGGCCACTTGCAATAGTTTTCCTGTGTTCTGACTTAAAACGATATTTCTGTGCCTTCATCTCTAATATTTTACCTAAAGCTACTGACTTACATAGCAGAATACAGATATGTTGAAGAAAAATAGGCTTCTTTAGATAGGATTAGTTTTTTTGTTTTCAGAAGAGAAGAAGCTTTAAATCAATGTATGAGGTTTAACATTTTCATGGGGAAAACATGACCCCACTAAAGGTAAATTTGACTGACTTCAGTGGGACCACAGTTTCAACCTTAAACACCAGACACTTGAAAATTACAGAAAACTAAACATCTATATGTGGCTAAAAATTGGAAAACATTGGGGGAGGTTCAAGTTCAGGAATAAGCATTTAAATTGATTTTGATCAGGAACAGAAGGAAAAGAGCTGCACATCAGAAAAAGAAACTTTCAACCACAAAACAGGAGCTAAGACAACCATTAAGGCTGGTTTAGTTTTATTTAAAGTAAAAACTTCAGAGCACCAAAATGTCACCAGACTTCTTGAAAATAATGGCAAATCTCTCCCTGCAACTAACATTTCAGCCCTGCCAGCACTCCGAATTTAACAACACTGAAACGGGGAAAGAAAATACCATCACCTTGTCATTCTGAAATGGACCTATAATCAAAACAGCTGAAGTGGGTTCACAGAGAAGTATCAATGCCACTAAAACAGAAGGCAAGCTCAACTTCAAAAAAAGTTAAACTTCACAAGACACCTGGTCTCACAAAATAAACTCCATTTTGAGATCTCACAAGGTGAAATATAAAATGGCACATTCCATGTCTTCTACAACACTTAGTAATTTATTTGGAATTGTCGGTAGTTTATACTGTATTGCAGGTAGTTTTCAGCCTGCCTGCAGCCTCACACTGCGATTCTGTCGGATCTCAAGCCTTGCAGGGTCAGGCTGGGTTAACTCTCATGCTTAAAACCAGCTGCCACATTTTACCCTGCAGATTGCTGCATTTCAAAGGCAGGTAAAGCATTTCACAATTTTATGAAATCTGAGGAGTAATTCAGTCCCTAGATTCTCCCAAATACTTTTTTTTTTTTTTTTTTTTGGTAGGATTCAAACACATCTGCTCTTTTGGCATTGTATTTATGACTTTATAGCATCAACATACGGTCATCCCCAATCAACACAAAATTTCTGATTGTTCATAACCAAAGTCCTCTTATAAGGACTGAATGACTGAACTACTTTTGTAAAATAAACAGCTTTCCAGTGAAAGCAAACAGATTTTTGAATTTGCAACCATTCAACTACATATTGGGGCTCAAACTTCAACCACTAGCTAATGAAACGCATCACTAAACATAAATCCTGCAAACAGCTATGGAAGACCCTAATTTGGAGCATGCAAGCTAGCCCACTGAATTCTTGATCATTGATCTGCCAAAGCTCAACACATCCTTAACAATTTGCAGATCTGGAAAATCTAAGCATTCTGTTTACCTATGAAACAAAATTAATTGTTAACACATTTGTTACAGTTACCAAAATTCATAATGAATTCACATATAATCAATTTTCTTTGATTTAAAATCTTTTGAAAGGAAGGCATTCTCCTCACCCCCTTCCCAAAAGCAGGCTTTCTGTTTTGTTTTTCTATTCACTCACATCAGAAATAGCACCATGCAGAAGCAAATATGGGGAAGTTGAGATGGACTTGAAGAGATTGCTGCAAGTAAGTCGGCTATAAAACTTCAGTAGATGTTACAGTTTGCTATACCTTATTGTATCATACACAAGAATCATAAGAAAAATTATCAGAAGGCAAGTGAACAGGAAGATTATTTTACTCAGTTGGCTAATAAAACTAGTAGAAAAGAAAGAAAGGTTATATATTTCTTTTACTTCAAAGTGTGAGGAACCCATTATTTAACAGCTTACTGGCATCTACAAAATTCTCCTGGTTGCACTGGGTCTAAACAGAAATGTAAAAATAAGTACACGTTAAAATTATTGGACAATCAGAACTGCCTTGGGAAGAATGGAAGTATCGCAGACTTTTAGCCCTGTGGTTACACAATGTGTATACAGCTAAAGTGGAAGGATATCCACAACTTCAGCAGATTTTCTTTCAGAAAAATGGAGTGGGACTTAAAGAGACAGTGATATGCCTCACGCTTAATTTTCTCAAGCTCTCAGGGAAACTGTTTTGACAGGTAAGTGACCAGATAAGTAGAAACTATGGTTTTCCATGAAGAAGATAAGAGAACCTGGCGGGGGGGAGGGTTTATTATGAATTTCTGAAATATGCTGAAACAGTATCTGCAATTCAAACATGATAAAGCTTTATCAGGGTGAGCACTTCACAACTTCATTATAAACAAGCAATTTGTTTGAGGCTTCAGGCATGGTATTGAAAACATAACATACCCATGCTGTCTGCTTTGTACTTCTGGCTACAGAAATTAGTTAAGATAATATTGACTTAATCAAATGAATGCATTTTAATTCCATAGTATTTTACATAATAATGGCATAGCTACTGTTTTCCTGAAATAGAGTATGCCATTTACAAATTAAATTAATTTTTGTAGCACCTATAAAATGCAGAATACTCAGTATGAAGCCTTAACCTTGGGTTTCAAATGCATCTTTTACATAATACAACCTGTTTTATACAATACCTTTAATCTCTGCATTGAATGAGTATAGCTGCTTTATGTTAGTGTCTATCCTTTGTGCAGTGTTCCAAGTGGCTCTGTTCAATTTATTTTCAGGGCAGACAAAATTACACTTGTTAATGATCTCCCGTCTAAGAGAAAAACTAATGTCTTTAGCTTGGCTTTAAACTTGATAGAAAGATTATACTGCTCAGGTAGCTATACACCACTTTCTCAGGAATACAAACTCTTACTAATCTGGTATCTACATAACACTTACTCAGGGATCCAAGTTTTTATGGACAAATGATATGCTAAAACAGTTATTTAGCACCACATATTCACAGATAGACCCAATCCTAACATACCAGCAGATAGAAAGGATACAATACAAGGAGTTAAAAATTGCAGCACAGAAAAGGGAAAAGAAAAATATCAAAAACCACAAAAAAAACACCACCAACAAGCAAAAATGGGAGTTCAGGGTTCTTGACTGTACCTGCAGGAAAAGGAGGAGCAGAAGGAAGGAAGGAAAGTCAGCTAACCAGAAGTGACACCAGAGTGGGACAGCAGAGATGAAGCCACACTAGCCCACTCTGAACCTACAGCTCTGCCAGGAAGCAAGAAACACCCAATGCCACTCATAGGATTAACAGGACCCATATCAGGAGCAGTCAGCGTCCCATTCAGTCACTGCATTTTTTACTTGCCATGTTGTCTCCAGGTGATTAGAAAGAAAAGGATATTCCAAAACAAGAAAAGCATTCAAAAATATACCAACAAACTTTAGAGAGTGGTACATCTCAGCAAAGAAGCTTGCCCTGTTGCTTTGGGGTAAATGAGGACAAAACAAGGTGGTGCAGCCTAGAAGCCACTGTGGAAAGGCAGTGTCGTGCTTGGGCTTAGCCTCAAAGCTCCTCACATGGCATAAATTCCATCTTGTAGAGTATCAATAAATATTCCTGTAGGGTTATAGAAACAGCAATATCACTAGTCCCTTCTTCTAATATTTTGAGATCAACTATAATAAATCACAAGTTTACTAAGAGTATGGCACTTTGCTTTAATGCAGCTCCTACAAGAAACTTCAAGTGCTCAAGAACCGGACAGGTAAGCTTTCCAGTTCATGTTAGAAGACTCGTATTATTGGATTCCTCAAGTAAAAAAAGTATTAAAAACATGACTTGTTTCAGAGATATAATGATAATAGCCACTTGACTCAATGATGTTAAGCTTTATAGTAGACACAGTAATAAAGAGTATCTGCATCTTCATCTCCTTTCCACTCTCTTGAACTAGAAATAGGGATTTTCTTTTATGTTACAAACTGGACAGTTTTTCAAGAGTCCCTTTTTTTTTTTTTTGTGAAGCTGTGATTAGGGAGCTTAACCAAATGCTCATAATTATAAGTTGGACAGAGTACCAGAGAAATTAGGACTCTAAAGCAGTCTCTGCACGTCTGTCTTTTGCCAAAGTTGTGTCATCTTGCAGCACTGTCTTATTCTTCAAGCACTGCTACCCTGTGGTGCATAGTGCATAATTTTGGATAAAATAGCTCCGTGCTGCTGTGATTTACTGGCTAGCAATATTTGGTAGAAAACTCATAGGATTTGGCTAATGGAAGAAGATATGAAAGACAGCTATAAAAAAGGAGGGGAGAAAGACTAAGTAGAAAAATGCACGAAAGAAAGGGGATGGACAACAAAGGTGACAGTGAAGAAAGAGGAAAGAAAAAAAGAGTGGGAAGTGCAAAGTAAAGAAGGTGCTGCAGAGTCAACTACAAAAGATACAGAAATATAAAACAACAGAGAATAAGAAAAGAGATATAAAGGAGTATGGGAAAAAAAAAAACCCATGAATCTGAGGGTCAAGTATTAGATGTCAGCGTGAGAGTGTGGTCCGTATTTACAGTCCAGATGCAAGAGTGAATGACTTCAGGCAGCACACGCATTTGGGGAAGACAAGGTATTTGCACAGGGCTCTGGATGTCTGCACAGGGCCTCACAGAGCTTGTGCACAAGTGCAAAAGAAAAGACTTTCAGGATGACAGATGCTCTGAGGTGGAAGATTTCTGTAAAGCTTTTTCAGCAGCAGAGTTTATAGCCATTACCAGACCACACGGCTTCATTGTAATTTTCCGTGTGAAAGAAGGCAAAAAAAACCTCCCCAAAACAAAAAAACACCACTCTCTCCTTCACTGGACAAGTGAGTCAAGTATAAAAATACTCCGGAGCAAATGACAGCCTTTTAGTTCATCTTTACATGTAACAATGACAGCTGTTTGCATGACTCAGATGGATGATTCAGCTGGTGGTGTCCTCTCAGCTCACTCCAGAGAGAAGCAGTTTATTTATAAGTATGCCTTCCTAACAGCATTTTGATGAGAAATCCTTTAAAATTCTTTCTTTCCTTAAGAGCTGAGGTCTTATTTAAAGTCAGCTTCAGAGTACTCAAGTAAGAGTAGATGGCTTCCCGGGAATCTGGAGACAAAGCAGGAAGCCTTAAAGAACAGAATGAACATACTCTGAAAACACTGTGTGACACTGTAGGTGGTTAGTCAAGTCTTAAGCAAAGGCCAAGAGCCAAGTCTGTGTTTGAAAAGGGCTGCAGAGCCTCACGGTTTTGATAGTTCTGAAACAGCATTATCTAGTGGCTTAATAATTATTGGAGAAGCTAAACTCTCAGCAGACTCTTCTTCCTCCCCGTAGCCATTCCAGCTTTTAAAGGCTGTTCATATTACTCAGGAGACTAGCTGGACAGGTGGACAATTCAAGGCGACACATCAAGAGCCTTCAGAGATACTTTGTCTATTCTGCCATTCAAAATGGATCCAGAGTTAGATGCTCTAATCCAAGATGCTTTAATTCTACTAAGATCTCCTTACTTGGGGCATGAACCAAAATATATTATGAACTCAATATTTTTCAGGAAGCACATCACCTACTCCTATATTGTTGATTAATATTTCAAATACAGGATTTTAAATGTCAGTACAGAGTTTCCAAAGGGAGAGAGCACTGCCTGAAGGATAATCTATACTAGTAACAGCCCTTTCAGATATACTAACTTATCCTTGCATGGAGGAGGAAGAGACCCTGTTTTTCAGAGACATTTAGCTTGAGTATAAAACAGTCACTGAATGGGCAAGAGTCAGAGAACTGGTCACCAGAAGGAAAAATAAAGGGCAGTTAATTGTTTTTACTTTCTTATCTCCAGAAATCATGGAAGTTTGGCCTTGGTTATGACAGTCCATTATTTCCATAGGAAAGTTCAACATGTTATAAGGAATTCCCTCACAGCCTAGCTCACTGCAGAGCACAGCAAAGGAAAAGGCAGAATACAAATTATTTCTGAGAGGAAACTAAAACAATATCATAGAATATGTCTACTTTAGTTGATAGCAAGGTCAACGGTAAAACAAGCAGCCTGTTTTGCTCCTGTATGTATCTTTGATGACAAAGACACTCTTGGAGAACAAGGTAAACTCATTCTACAGATAACATCTTTATCAAATGTACATGCAGGTTCCCACAACATTTTTTATGAAAAATACTACAGGTTTGTCATTGAGAATAAACAGTAAAACTTACCCAAGCAGGCTTATATTTAGGCTTAAAACTCTGCATCTTAGACAATGGTTTGAATTAGTCATCTGTAAGTATAAGTACTTTCCACGCAAACCATCTGCCAGAGCCAGTTTTAATCTGGGTTGGCTGGTTGGTTGGTTGTTTTAACCTCAGGGGTTTTTCAAGCTCAGAATCTTAGTAATAGAGACACTAGTGCTTCATGCTGTCAGAATTTCTGAAATACTCAAAAATGCCAGTGGATCCTTTCCACTCAGGTCTCAAGCATATTAGGATTCCGCTCCCAGAGCGGCCATCCTACTCAATGGAGACAAGCAGAAATCCCAGTGCTCTCCTGGGATAAAGCTGTCAGAGCTGCCAAATGATTTAGTGGCCCAGTCCACTATGTGCAGTCATACCCAGGCCGAGTACCAGCGGCACCAGGAGCCTTGTCAATTGTACAGGGATAAAAGTAGCATCACTTGGATATTCTTTTTAACACTGGCTGATAGTTTGCCATTTCATTTGTTAAGTGAGGCTGGCCATGACTTTTAGTCTGGCATTTTCTTATTGTTTTTATTATCCAAATTACAACAACAGCTCCCACTGCTTCACTTTTGGGAATTTACTATGAATTTTTGAAGCATGATCTAAGGTTTATCTCTGGAAAACAGCCTTCTTTTTCTTCTATTCAGTAGGGTACAAACAAGACTTTAGAGATTAAAAATCCATATATATTGCTTTGCTTTTCAGAAAGTGAAAGCTGAAAATAAAAATAAAGCCATTTATGTAACACAAATGATGAGGCTGAAATGAAGGAGGAGCTATTCCTGTAGTGCTCTAGCTTTTCCTATTTGCATACTGCATTGCATGTGAAAGCAAGAGATAATAGAAGTGCCCTTAACTAAGCACAGAATTGAAATCAGTATCAGATTTACAAGGAGTGATGAAGTGGAAGACATGGATGAAAGGCTAGGTAGTTGCTGTGTTCTATGTAGGAGTATAAAGGAAGTCACTATCCATCTCCTACCCACATGGTCTCTGCGTAGATACACAGTAAAAAGGACTTGTAGTGCTCAGAAATGATAAGCAGGCAAAGGCTGCTGAAATATGTAAAGAAAGTGGGAAGAGAGAGTGTTGTATGATCACAGCAGGGTGTAAATGCTACACGGTTTGAGTTAACACTGCATTTGCCTTGCTAGAAATTCTAGCTCAGGAAGGTAGCCATTCTTCCAAATCAGGAATTCACTCTATAAACAGTGTTTTTGAACAAAAGTGAGCAACAACTTGCCTTCTCCCTTACCACAGAAAGAAACGCTTCCCAGGCAGCACATGAAAATTTACTTTACAAAATTCCTTTTTATTTTCCCTCCTGTCATTCCCCCAAATTGTTAACAATGAGTTGTCTACTCACTGTCATTTAATTTCATGTGGTTTTTCTATAGCACCACATCAGGCATATTTTTCCTGTTTTACTGCTCAGTAGAGTAACTTAATGATCCTTTTAAAAATAACAAGTCAGGTCTCCAACATTCTGTACCTTCTCATGGTATGTCTCCCATGCTTTCAAGATCACCTGCAGCCAGTCAATATACAGCCCAAAGTACTAATCTGCCAGCAGCACTGGAACAGTGGGTTAGGTGGTCTTTATTTCTTCCTCAGTTTTTTGCACAGTCACATTAGTGCAAGTTACAATCTAACCTGAAAGGAACAATTCTGCAGCTCAGCAGGTAGTGGTAAGCCCTGTCATTATAGGGAATGCTATAGAATTCTTCAGCCTTTCAAGGTAGTTAAAATTGCAAGTAGCACAGACACAGTAACTTCTGATCCTGGGTAATAAGTCATTTTGTCTTGCTCTTCCATACTTCAGCAATTAAAGAAACATGTGCTTCTGAAGCCATGAACATGCAGCTAAGACCCACTTATGTGGCGTTCACAAAAAAGTATGAGAAAAGGTGTCTTAAAAATTCACTATCTTGGCTCCAAACATGAGCGAGAGAGTTGAACTTTTCCGGGCAAAGTTCCTATGACTCATGAACCTTTTGGCTCAAGTGGTTGTAATAAACTAAGTAATTTCTGAAAGCTCAAGGAATTGTTTCTGACTACAGTTTAAAACAGCTCAGGCTTAGTTCTGTTATGGGGCGACTCAAATTATATTGCCATTGTAGGTCTTGCAGCTGGATAGTAAGATAACTAGAATGCTGTTACCCAAGAACATGATGGTTGTGACCATTTTTGATAATCTCTAAATTGAAAATATTTCATTTAATACTAAACGTAAAATACTTCAGCTAACTTTGAAAAGGCTATTACTGAACTGAACTGGTTTTATGAGGTCTACGAGAGGAAAGGGGAAGTACACAGAGCCCAGGAGAAGTCAAGCTCTGTGTAAGTGATCTTCTTTCAGTACATTTAGCTGAAGTTTGTTTCTGAGCAAAACTCTTAACAAGAGCAGCATACTGAGAAGGCACAGAGAATGTCAACAAAAAAAAGACCCCACACCCCATACTGACACAGATGTTATAATTTAGTTGTACTACTGACCACATCAATTGGTGATAATTATTTGTATGAAAAGAATTGTATTTGTCAGCAGCCCTTGCAAAGATGACAGTCCCCAGTGAGCTGGCTTCTGTATGATCAAACACATAGAAGTGTTTCTACCCCAAGATCTAAATACATTACAATCTAAATATATTCAAGAATCAAAAAACCACCACACTGTCAATTGAACTGAATAAGCACAAACAATTTGTTCAATCTTGTCAGTGAAGAAACTGGCACATTGGAAACACTTTTTCATAGGGGAAAAATTTTGAGCCAGTTTTACATGAAAATTGGAGATTAGAAAGATGCCTAGGCAAACAGAAAACTACATGTTTATTCTGTGAATTACTTACTGTGAGGAGATACAGGGAGTTTCTGATGGAAAAAGAAAACACAGTTCACAACATATTTAAATTTATAGTTCAGCATATGGAGAAAAATAGGAGCTATCAAAGATAATTTCATTGACTATTACAGATACTGCTCAGAATATTCCATACATAGAGGGCATGGCACCACTGTTTTCACAAAAACATTTTATGCCTTTATCCATAGAATCCGCAGGGAGAAAGAGTGATATAAAATAGTTTCAGTCTACTAGAATACCCAATTCACTGGGACTTGAAGGTGAATACCAGTCATCTCGCAGAGATAAACATCTCAACATGGGCTCATTTATCTTTTTTTTTAAAAAAAAAGGAAAAGAGAAAATGTGATCTTGACTAGATTGGATGGTTGCAATAATCCATCCAGCTCCTTTGGAACAGAGAATACCATATTTTTTCTTTATTGATGAAAACCATATTTAGAGTATTTTTCTCTTTAGCAACCTTCTGTTCTCCTTGCTCCTGCCTCTCCCTAAAATCAAATATTTAAGTTTTGAATTTGGAGAATGGAATCATGCAACTAATCAACCAGCCTTTACATCTGAGATCTCATAATTTTGAACATTACATCATAGGAATCTCAGTGATTGTGCCTGCAGGGCTACCACTGCTTTCTAAAAAGATTACATGGACCAAAAGAAACCACTTTGTTTTGCCCTCTGGCTTTCTATGTGAAACAAGTGTCATGGTGAAATGCTGACAAAATCTTCTCATGTTTTCTACCTTTGAAAAATTGCAGCACAATGCTAATGTTGGAAGCACACAAGCAAAATAGATGTAGGGGGTTTTTATTTGTTTTGTTGTTTAGGGTTTTTTTAATAATAAGCTACAGTACAATACTAGCCAAAATTTGCATAAAGAGCAAAATTGTTCCCTTCTGTGCAGAAATAAGAACAGGGGAAAGGAGAAATCTTATGGACATTATGCTATATTTACCCTATATATGAACGCATATGTAACAGGTTTCAGCTATGCAGGACAATAAAGGGGTTGAAATTCACCCTTGTGCAGCATGCGACACTAGCATCCAGGAGACGTTTTGAAAGTTTAGATGTTTTCCAGGCTTTATATATGTCCTATACACTGAATTACACCAACTGTTACAAATTCTTTTCCAACTTTACTCCTGCACCACTGTATTAGAGCACCATCCAAGGGAGTGGAGCAAACTGCTTCCCAAATGAGCTTGCAGCAGCACATGATCACTCAGTGGATGCTCTGTTTTAAACCAAGCTTTTGCCATCTGTTCTGCTAATTATGAATGCTACAGATATCCACAACTACATTGCAAGGGGAAAAAAGCGATTAAAGCACATGTATTCTTTCTACAACGCATCTTTGTTGTTTTTCTCAAACTAAAAGCAACAACACCTGCCACATAACACACAAGTCGCACAGTAGGAAGACCACATAAGGGCAGATGTTTATACCTTCTCATCTGGCAGTAAGCCAGTGGTGACTGCTTGGAGTCCAAAATGTATTGCGTATACTCAGCAAGACAATCTTTACAACTGTGCCCAGACTCACACACATTTCTTAAGTGGGGGTTAGGAGTTCCTTTGCTCACAAGAACATTTGCTGCCCGGGTCAGGGTCATGCAGGATACAGATCTGCCTCTCACTAACTTTCAGTTGTACGCTCTCGAAATCCCTTTTTTGCTCTTGTCTCCCTCCAACCCTAACACCATCATCAACTTACCTTTGTGGAATCATCTCTAATGAAGCAGAACATGTTTTTCCTTATTTACCTTCTTCCCATTCTGTGTTTATAAATTCATTACCAAGGTACACACAGACACAGGTCATGTTCTTCTTCTCCTCTTTCTCACAGGTGTTTTCCATGAGGGGAAATCTTTGGGCTTTAGAAAAGATTGTTCTAACCATGATTTCTCACCTAATGGAGCATGTCTCCATCTCAGCCATGACTTGTCTGTTCGGATCTGCTAAATTATCCAGCACTCATTTGCCTATGACACAGATGGTATGTTTGGGGGTTTTCTGTTGTTCGGTTTGGGGTTTGGTGTTTTCATTTGCTTGCACCAGTAGTTTCTCTTTTTAAGGAATGACTGAGGAAAATACATTTATTCCATCACTGGAGTCTCAGTAACTCCTAATTTCAGAAAGCTTCATTTTAAAATCAGCTATGCCCTAAGGCTTCACCTTCATATCTTATTTTCTATCTACATACGTCCTTACTGAGTACAAATTTTATAGACAGTCTTGCATCATTCTAGATGCAACACATGAACTGCTCCATCCCTGATATATCAGTAATGGTTTTGCAATTATGGAGGTACGTTTCAAAACAGCTTCCTCTTTGCAGCTTTTTTCATTGCTAATGAAAACTACAGCCATACAGAGCACAAGCCACATCTACCTCTATTTGTACATTACCTGGCTGTAACAAAATATTGCTCATTCTTGATTACATGGGGCCATATTCTGCCATTAAACCATGGAGAGAGTATCTCAACAGAAACTAATGTTAAGGTTCTGTGGTTGCATAAAAAAACCCACTGATATTAGAATATGGCCCATACGAAGTTGTTTGGGTTTTTTTTCCTTTATATATAGAGATGGGACTATTTGTAATGGCAGATGTTGCTTTAGAAGTGGAAGTTTCAATATATTTTTAAATCATTCTAAAATTGTTTATATTCTAATTTTATGAATGCTCAAAAAATGTCCATTTATACCCATTAAAGTTTCTTGCATTTGTGTTCGGTCTTTTCTCTGTTACAAGGCATAGCACCTGGATAGGAAATGCTTAGTCACAATCTCTAACAGCAATGTTTCTCTGGGGGGAAAAAGATCACCTTTCATCTCAGCTTATAAGAAGTTCATTACAAGCCACAAAATCTTTGCTCTGCCAATCATTTTAACATTTATTAAGTTAAGACACATGCATAAGACGCAAAGCACCCTTCCTGAGAAGAACCAAAGGCCTTCTATAAAGGAGACTAGATATAAAAACAGATATTTGTGCCACATAAGGATCATAATTTCAGTCCATCTTGGCTCATATTGCTATGAAACTAAACCATGAAGCGTCTTGTTATACCCAACTTACCTCTGTTATAAAGAGACTAATAAATCTGTGGCCACTGAGACGAATAACTATACACTTCCTTATAAGCATATATATATATGGTTTACCAGTTTTCTTCATCCTGTAGAACTGCAGTTACATGCATAACTGACAGTTGTGCTGTATTTTTCCAGTTTATATTTATTCTAATTAAATGTGACATTATTTCTCTTTGGATGCTGTTGTCCTAAGTGAACCATAATGTGGAGATTCATGGTTGTGTTTAAGGAATATGGCAGACAATTCTGTATTTAAATTACTAATTATCCTCTGCCTATAGACATCCTTACTGAATGCAGCGCTCTGGTGTTCTGTTACGTGAAACAATTTATTTTCTAGCCATATGAAACAAGTTTTTAAAAGATCAGTAGATTTAAAAATCCTAAGAGTCACCAGCTTCACCAGATTTAGTTTAACATTAAAACAAAACAAGATATGTGAAATCTGCCTTGCTCAATATCTCTGCTTTAACAGGAAATACCCAGTCCCCCTTCAATACGATATCAAACTAGAGGTGTACCTACCTAGTATTAAATAAATAATGTCTAGTTATCATCAAGAAGATTGGTTACCCTGGCTTCACTTTACAAAAAAATGGACAAAATTTATCCCTTATAATACCTTGAGTGAAGCTTATGTTATCAAACAAGAAATGAATTTGACCCAATAAACACTGCTGTCAGATACTGGCACATATATCCAAAGGAAGAATAGAGACCTGTTAAGGTTTGTCTTTCTGTATTCCAACACAGTACATAGCTCAGTAGAAGAGTTCTGTCCTGGGACTTACACGACATAAATTTTGTTGTTAGATCTGGCATTAGGTTGATGTATAACTCTGAACTAGCTTTATCCTCTGCTTCCACATCTGTCTAATCTAGATATACATCTCTGTATGCCTAACCACATCTGAAAAGCGCTTTGAGACATAGCAAAGAATGCCACTAAAAGCTTTGGTATTCTTAAACGAGATGAAGGAATCTTTGCCCACGCTGCACAGTTCGGGACCCCAAGAGCAGGTTCAGCACTAGACAGCTCCGAACAGGACAGGCTGCCGCAGACCAACACACTCCGCAGAACGCCGGTAAAAGCAACAAGTGCTTTCAGTATGTTAGAGATTGGCTCATACACAAATACCGAGAGGCTGAGAGTTCTCCTAGAAATCAGTGCTCGAAGTACAACAGACCTGGATAAAGTGACCATATCTCAGAATGGTTCCTTTAAGGTATCATTACTACACCTTTGTATGTACTGCACATTTTTTCAGATAAAGGGATTACTGATATGCATCCCCTGAAACAGGAGGGAGAGGAAACATATTGGAATAATATGGAAAGGCAATTGGTTTGGTATCTATGTAGTACAGCTCAGTGGCAATATTTTAATTATGTGGTTTGGGGGCAACAGCACAATAAAACATGAAACTGGTCATCTCGGCCATGGGGCAGAAAATACAGAAGACATGGAATCACTGACACTGTATTTCTGAGGTCTCTAAAATTGATTTTATTAATATTTATCAATTGCAATCAAATTATTCCAAGAACCTCAACATCCCTAGTACACACAGAAACACTACTCTGAAAACAACGTTTTCCACTCCCTCCCTTGAACAAGCAACTCAGCCTCATTTCTTCTTAATCCTGCAATTATAATTTTCAGACTCCCTCCCATTACATTCTCTAAAATGCAAGCATCCCTCCTGCCCAATTCCAGTGACTGCAGCTGCCTCTACCTTGATTTGTTCAGGTTCAAGGAGCCTAACAGCTACAACTTGAAAAGAAAGGCAGAGAGGACAATATCCAAACACTAGAAGCCAATGCCAAAATAAACTTCTGAATAGCCAATGGAACTCATGAAAGGAAGCACAAAGACAGATCCCCAAGCTAAAACACACATAAAAACTACTCACAGAATATGCTGTGAAATTTCAAATGAAACTGTATACGCAACTGAATTTCCTAATTAGACAGTTTCAAAATAACCTACATAGACAGACCAGTATCACTACCTTTGTCAATCCCAGTGTTAGCCAGAATTCAAGTGGAAGCCATGATATATTGAAATCTTTTTTGAAAACCAATCTGAATACAGTTACTCTAACAGAAATTTTCAATAAAGTATTTCTCTATCTGCGCAGGAGAAAGCAATCAGTGGAGTGGATATATGGCACTAAGCTTATTAAAAGGACAGCTAAGATCACAGAATTAATTGATGACCCCTTGTACCTATTTAATAAGAATGATTTTCTGTTACCCTGGATTATAAACCAAGCTATAGAAGTGACAGAAAAAGACCAATCTACTCCCTGCCAAAACTTGTATTCAGTAGCTTAGCAATTTATCTGTAAACTGAATTTTGAGTCATATCTTAGCCTTGAAACTCATTAGACTCATTAGATGTTCAGTCCAAATGCGTAATTCAATTTTAGCTGCCAACTGCAACAGCAAATCCACCAACAATAACGGCTGGAGTTATCTACCTGATGGCAGACTACTCGCATGGAGTTAAGGCTTGGTAACTTAACAGCAATAAGGCCCTGTGTAAAGCTGAATCCGAGTTAAGCGCTGGAAGTACAGAAATGCACACTGGAGGCAGCAGCATTACCTTAACTTTGCTCTGTTTCAACTCGACTTTCGTGTTTTGGTCGGAATCTATCAAATGTGTACTCTGTAGACTGCAGATGTTTGATTTTCAGATAGTTGATTCTTCCAGGGACTTTGAGGGAGCTGCTTCTGTTTATGCTGGCCAGACACCTGATCTTTCACCCTTTTCCAATTATACACTGTCTTCCAAAAGCTAAAAAGAACTGTTTAATCTAACTGGCCTTTCATGTACGTGTTCTTTGTCTAAGAGAACAAAAAGATGAGGAATATGGGAATGAAACTCAGGCCTCACTAAAGTCTTGGAGAATTTAGTCATCAGCTTCAACATAACCAAGACTTCACAACAGCTCTTTTGAAAGAATCTAATTTTTGGTTACATAAGGAAAGAAATAATCAAACAACCCTTGAATAAACAGATGTTATCTGAAAGAAAAGTTTTCATATCCTAGATGCAATATTTGACCTTCATTTCCCTCATGAGGTCCCGCCTCTTGTAAAAGCAGCTCAGCTGCCCCACCCCAAAATCCAACAGCCTCTTATTTTATCATTGCACACACTGTTAAAAGAGGCACTGACTGAAATTACATCTTTCTAGCCTCTTGGTTAAAACCATAAATATAGAGCAAACACTTAAAATATCCAAGACAAAAAAAGGCAATAATCTCCCTGATGTTCAAAACATAGTATCATAACTAAGCTTTAACTTTTGGCACTTGAGAATAATGAGCTCAATTTTCTCAACCCTAATCCTGGACAATTTACCTGACATAAAACTAGCATTATTTACCCATGGATACTTGAGCCTGATAACAGTTGTTACACTAACAGACACCAGAACTCAGCCTCTGACTATTGTCAATCCACCTACTTCATATTACACTGACATGGTTTGACATTACACATGGCTCATTTGTGTGCGGTTTTTTCCCCCCTCTTTTTCCCTTTAACAAGAGTGAGTTTTGACAAATATAAAACCAAAATCTATCCCACAGCTGTGTACCAGGGTTTGATTTGCTGCTTTTCCTGCCCCTCTTATGCACATAAAGGTGCTAACATTGCAATACATAAAACTGTCTCTTCCACCCTTCTATTCATTTTTAACTTCCTGCTCATCAAGAAATGAAAGATTTCTCTTTTGTACTGACAAAGGTGCAGCATGCTCTTCACATCACTGCATGTCTTATAGCTCCTGCTGCAACTCTTAGAGTTTACATCCAGAAATGTAACAGGAAACTCACTTCTGTTGAAGTGGACTCTGACAAAATTAGTTTGAATGTGTAAGAAAGCAAGCCCCTATTGAAAAGAGATCCTATAAAATTGGAGGGGGGGGGGAGTGGGGGGGTGTTGGTGCAGAAGAATCCAAGAAGGATTACTCTAAAAACCTGCACAACATATTAATGAAAACTTCAAATCTACAGAATTCTATAGCAGGGGTATGATTTGTGAGTGCAGTCTACAGAACATTTCCGTAAGAGAGGAAACTATTCAAGTTATAGTTTGAAACATATAATACAGAAACTAACACTCTAGTTTTCTATTGACCTATTTAGATTTGGAGTCTTGGGTAATTCCTAGGGAAGCTGGATAAGCGTCAGTTAATTACAAAAAGCTGGCTCTCTGTACCTTCCAAGTTAATTATTCTGACACAAATGCCATTATTTTTCCCCTTGTCCACTGCAGACGGGAAGTGTCAAGTTTGAGAAGGGCATTTTCAGTAAGCCTATCTCTCCCGTTACAAGAAGCTGATCATGAATTACATTTGCACAGATTCAGTCTCACATGTTACTATTCTTCTAAACTTCACACGGCTTTGGCAAGTACATCTCAGCTGTACTTTTCAATCGCATTTATATTCCAGCCTTGTCCCTCTGTTGAGTAAGGATTGCCCTAAGAGACAACCTATGCTAGAGTGTCTGAGACTTATAAATCAAATTTCAACTCTGTTGTACTTCAGCCCAGATCCACTGGAATTCATACACACAATCTTCACCCTCAATTAAATGTCAAGGTGGGCTTGGAATGAAAATCTCCCGGGAAGCAAGCCCAGGGTGCCTCTGTCCCTCACACAACCCAGGCACTTCACTGACCGGGTACATCCATTTCCTAGCTAGTAGGTGTTCTTCAAGCGTACTGTAACCTTCCTTATGGCTGTCTTCTCTACCACACAACTAGCAGGGCTTGAATGGTTTCTCCAGGAATATATGTATTGATCACAATCACAGAAAAACCTGTGCTTACATTTGAGGTGAAGAAAGCAGAAAACGGGATGTTCTGGGAATAAATTGTTGGCAGAAAAACACTTCATTCTGCCTGTAGACACAAATATAACATAGAAAAAAGAAAATGTAGTCTAGTCCCAAACATTGAAGGCATGTACCTGCCAGAGAGAATACAGCAGAAAAAACACAGTTGACACAAATGAACTGTTAGCTCAAAAATCCCAAAGGATGAGGGGATACTTGAGTACTGCATATCAGGTTCCACCACACTAGAAGCTGTATGGATAGGGAGCAAGACAACCATCTGCAAGAGGCTTTAAAGTTAATGAACAGACATATGGGATGTAAAACTCCAAGGCCTCTAGAATCTCAAAGTCCGGGTTCTTTTTAATTAGTTGTCTACATCATTATCTTTTTTGATAACATACAAGTTACATATTGAAACCAAAGTGCTCACTAAGGTAACTTTTTAAAAATAAACTCCTAAATTCAGGAATAAGGTTATTTTTTGTCACCTATTATCTACTTATTTCTTTATCTCAACTTCAAGCAAGGCACCTTTTGCTGTCCTTCTCTCAATAAACATCCTGAAGCAAATCTACTCCTACACAGAGTAAACAAATATAGTATGTTATTATATTATTATTATATTATAGTATATAATTTTAAAACAGACTCTTTTCCACTATGATGCTGGAAGGCCTTTGGCTCACCAACTCCATAAAAACTTGTCTTTCTTGAATTTCATTGATCAGAAGTCCTCACAATATTCCCAATGAAATATTATCTCCTACACATTGTACAATTTCTTCTCTTCAACAGAACCAGAAATCTTTCATTTTATGCATTCCTACAATATATTTGCTTTCCTCAGAGTAGCATTACTTTTGCTACTTAGAATAACTCTGCAAATCAATAAAAGTACACAGGTTTTCCCTCTCATCTATTTGAAGCTGAGCTGGCAGGACCCAGAATAAATTTGTGCTAGCTCTCCATTCCATGACCTTCTACTTTGTACTTTTAAATTTCATTTCATTTCTATTACTTGAGTTCTCAAGGTCTTCCAATCCTGCCTGCTTGGCATTCCAAACCTTCTTAGTATTGGTCATGTTTTCCAACTCTCTGCTATCAAGTTTCACTGCCACACTTTAATTTTGGGCTAAACAAATCAGAGAAAGCCAAGTACAACAAGGAGAAAAGCAGTGCAGAAGTGTGAAGAGCCAGCCCAAAGTCCAACAGTTCATCAGTGGCAAAGCTGGAATAACACAGGTCCCCCAGTTCCTAGCCCTGTATTTGGTTTATCACCTAACACTGCACTTCTGAACAGATGTGAGGAGGAACTCCCAACCTCAGAAAGGTGACGTACATGAATAACCATCAAAATTGTCTCTTCAGTGGATCATATCTCGAGATGGTGGTCTATGACCAACCTGGGAAATCTTGTATCTAATCTAATCTCTTTATATATAACTATTCATGCTGCTGATAGTTATACATGATTATTTATCCACAGTTAGTTTGAGAAATATATACACACAGATGATGACATTTCATGCCTTGCTTCTTAGGCATGCAGAGTCTCAAAGCACCTGCAAGCATATAATGCATGGGGGTTTTAACATGATAGCTTGAACTGAAACTCTGTAAGCAATAAAATTTAGAGAAACCGCTTAGTTAATGCTTAGAACATGGTCTGGCAGCCTGCCATGCATAAACATGCACTGAAATCAGAGTTCATGCCAAGATTCTTGGCTTTCAGCTTCACAGAAATTCCTTGTATGGTTTATACCAGACCCTCTAAGTTCATTTAACTTTTTTCTTCCTTTTTGCAGTTTAATCCATTGCTAGTTGAACTTATTACCTTTTTATATATAAGCATTAATAATGTAATAGACATAACTCCAAGCAGAAGTAATAGAATTAGTCTGTTCATATCCTTTTGATTAAAGACAGGACTAACACTAAGAGGACACATTACGCCTTCTGTGCCAAGCCTCTATGAACACAATGAGATGCTGCGGTGTGACCTATTACAATAATATGTATGGCTAGTCACATAATAAATGCTTTCTAAGACTCATAAGAATTCACTTCACACTCAGGTGTTGAATTTGCGCTCGAGCTCCTCTTAAGCCAAAGGATCTCTCTCAACAGATTTGACTGAAAGATCGAGGCTTTAACATTTGTTTTTTCATAATATCAAAAGGTCTAATTTGACTCTCGTATCCCCCATGGCTGCTTTTCCAAACATCTAATCTGTCCAAAGCTGCAGTTCATTCCTACAGACTCTAGCTTGGTTACTTCTTTCTTTTTCTAGTAATAATTATATTGATTCGGTTTTTATTTTTTACATACTCACTAAACAACACCTAGTCAGTTTCTTAAGTATGTATCAAGCCACATTCAGTATACAGATCAGGTGAATAATAAACCATATTACCACAGATCCTGAGCTCTGTCCTTTCTTTTCTACAGCTTCAACACACAGTTGTGAAGAAGAGAAATACTATATAGCTGTAAAATGGGACTTAAGACAGAGCTAACATTTTCTCATCGGTCACACAGAAAGCTCAAGGCAGAAGGGGGAAAAGGGGTGGAAGCTGGACAGGAAAATCAAGTTCAGACTACACTGAAAGCTATCCATTATTGATACTGGACAGCTGGACAGTATACAAGCTTTTCAACAGCATGTGCTTCACAACAGATCAGTTACTTTGGTCTTACTATTCATCTACAGGGTCCGCTTGCTTATAAAAATGGAGCACTTGAATATTCTACAAATTGTGTTAAAATCATGTGAAGAGATTGCATTGTAAAGTATTGTTTTAACCAGATCTTGAGGTCTTTTGAAAATGTTGACAGGTCATCATTTCACACTATTAAATTCAGTCATACTTAAAAATGTAGCCTGATTATGTGGATGTAATGCAGACATCAAATGAGGTGTACTTCTGTGCTCTCTTTTCACAGAATGGTAATGACTGCTGGGCCATTAAGTGCAACTACCATTGCCCCAAAAGAAATACGGGTCATACTAAAAAACCAATCAATAGCTGTCTTCTCAAATCTGGCCATACAGGACCATAGCTCTATAAGCCTGACCAACCATTTGATTTTGAAAAGAAGAACTGAAAAACAAGAAGGAAGCCCAATTTAAAAATTTATATTCAATTATATATCATCTGTGAAAAAAACACCCAGTACAGCAACATTATGGCAGATTTATATGCACGTATGTGTGCACAGATGTTTGTGCTGCATACTCGTACAGAGTTTAAAGAGACCATACCCAAAACAATCAAATCTCAGCTCCATACGTGCAGGGTTTCTCCTACTGTACATAAGGACACAGTTAGGCAAACATTTGAGTGAGTTTACTTATAGAACATAACACAAAATTCAGGAAGCAACTAAAGGCAATTATGATAATGACTGCAACCTTTCTTCTGCTAATTTACAGAGTATGAACTAGGCCTTCTGCTGTAGTGATTGGTAGTTGTAGTGTCAGACCCAAGAAGGTTTTAACTGAAACACCACTTCTATACTCCAGCCTCTTGTACAAAGCTCACATTGAGAACCTCATCTAATAATGATGTGTGTGTGTATATATATATATATGTATGTATATAGTTACAGTTTGGGAGCAAGGGGAAGAGGTGAAGATATTTTAACAACAGTTCAAGAATTATGACTGAAATGCTGACCTATGCCATACACAGCAGGTAGTACTGTTAGGCTCCATCTCACCAGGCAGTTTTTTCACAAATGATTTAACAATCTACCACTGACAACACAGCCATAGAGCAAGGACCAGATTTCTTCTAATGACATCTCTGCATGCAAGAAGTTTGCTGTCTCTACACCTACTATGTTGGCAGCAACTCTACCTGTTCATGCCTCCTTCAACTGTTGACACAGAACCTCTCACAGAAGATCACGATGCAGTAAATCACTTTGGTTGAAGATAAGTTATTAAGAGTTTAATTACACAATTTTTTTTGAAAAAGCTTAGTAGGAGATGATTAGTACTCTATTTGCCCCATAAAAGGTTTAATGGAAAATCATACACATTCATAACATGCTAGTTTTGAAGTAATTCAACAGAAACATTGAGACAGCTGGGTAGAAAGATACCTAAACTTTGCATTAACTTTATACTATTTGCTTTTGCTTGGCAGAGGACTGGCTAAGAGGGTTTAAGCTCAAGAAGTGCAATTAATACAAGGTCTCAATTTAGAAAGAGACTGTTGAAAGATGTCCCTTGGTATACATCTGAGCCTACTTTAAAGTGTTTTCAGATTCATTTGTCAGTCGTTCATTCAATTTACCATTTTCAAATGCTGCCCAATTCTCACAAGTTGGATGGAGAAATTAACAACGGAAATCCTAAACCCGCATTCCCCAGGAGAATAAACCAGTTACTAACAAAGATTCTCTTGGAGCCTGGTAAAAATCTGTGAATCCCTATTAACTGTTGAATCCCCTTAATAAAATACTAGTTACTGCACAAGCATAGGCTTTTCCAGACACCTAATAAATGAGAACTTCGACAGTCCCAGTAGCTGGATGTCATCGCAGTGACTGCAAACAAATATACATTGACACATCTGTTGATGCCATTGTTAACACCATACTTCGTCACACTGAGGTTCAGAGCAGCGTGATTTCTGAGACACAGAGATGACCACAACTATAGAAAAACACAGAGAGAACAAGCTAGGCAGAGACAGATCACATTTAGCTGTAATACTTTGACTTCCCCTTTGCAAAGTAAGATACAGTGTTCAGAGCACAGATTCCAATGCATAGCATCAAATGTTTAACTCATTAATGTATTATAAAGCACCAGAGCTTCCTAAACAAACAAACAAACAAAAATTCGTAATACTAGCAGAACCACTAGCCAGCTCTACTCTTCTTTTTCCTAGAGCCACGCTGCAGCCACAGCGCACAAATCCCATGCAATAAAGAACGTTTAGCCTCGATGTGCTCATCATCAACAGTAACGTTTCCCGTATCCAGCCTGGGCAGGCTGAAGCTGGGTTTCTGCATGTGCTCCAAGAAAGCTTTTTCACCATACAGACAGCAGAAGCAAAAGGAGCTCCATAAATGTTACATTTACTGTAATGTTGCATTTCCCTTTCTCCAGCCATTGACTTAACACACACAACTGTATTCAAAGTAGAGGAATTCAATAACTAATTTTAAGCTTAAGAAAGTGATTTGCTTTGTACAGATACGTGTCATAACACATCTTGAAGTTACTTCTGTTTTTCAGACTTTGACCCAAGTCAAAGCATTGCTTCCTCCAACCCTATTCCAGCATTAGAGATCTCCATGATCAAAATTAACAATAAATTTTTCCACCAAATCTGCAGGCAAAAAAAAAAAAAAAGCTTCACTGTTTACCACCTTGTGGCTTGAACTGGTAAATATTCCCTTCTTTTACACACACAGTCATCATTTCACACTTAACTAGCCTCTTAAGCACCAAACTTCACTCAAAGCCCCTCCCCAAAGGAAAACTGAAGACCGTCTGCTTTCAGTGAGACTGCCATCAAACCCAAGCTGTCCCGATCGATGAGGCAATCAAGAAAGCCAGGACTGTCTGTCCAGCTTCCGAACAGCTCTGAGCATCCTTCATACAACCAGCAACCGGTAGCCCGAGCTGCATCTCCTACCCTCATCCTCTAACTGCCAGCAGCCCCTCACCGAAAGGCTGCAACGCTCAAACGAAACAGACCAGAAGCGTGCGGTAAACGAAGCAGTACTTACATCCCGGAATTTGTTCCAATACTTGTCTTTATCATACTGCGAAACGGTGCTCAGCCATTTGTCGTTGTCCAGGAAATTACCATGATCGCTGTTACTCGTGATGATTTCAGGATGCCGGCTCTCCACTTGCAGAAAGCACCAGGCAGCGATAACCAGCACCCCCGACATCTGCAACCAGAGGAGAGGAGCGGAGTGGGGCGGCGGCTGCGGGCGCGGAGGGCGGCTTCCTCGGGCAGGGAACTTTGAAGGGACCCAAGTTCGGGCTCGTCTCCCACCCTCGCGTCCCTCGTC
>NW_010145777.1:5532-9054 GCF_000699245.1 Pterocles gutturalis | reverse complement strand
CTCCTAAAATCAGGCCTTTGCTTGTCTTACTTTTGTTATGCTTTACTTTGTATTTCTGATCAAATGTCTTGTTCTCTTGCGCTTTTTTTTTGTATTTGACAATGACTAGGTAAAACATGGAATTATTAGAAATTCTGCATGGCTGAATTAGTACAGTCCACTTAAACAATGAAGAAGGAAGATGTCATTTTGCTGAGTGTGTCATTGTGAGAGGGATGAGTGGGTACTGTCCTTAGTGGACCATGGAATTGTATTCCTTACACTTTACATTGCTTCCTTCCATTCCTCAGCCTCATTAAATTTGTGTTGCATCATACTCTGAGTCTGCCTGTTCTTCTTTCTTCTCCCAGCCCCTTTTCCAGCTTGTCTGTGGTGAAATAGGTCCCCGTGTAAGTCACCAGTCCCAGAGACAACTGTGCAAATAACTTCAGGCCCACAGCTAAAGGAGAACGAGTCAGATTTTGTCTGCCAAAAGTTTTTCTTTTGTCTATACAGAGTAAATCAAGCCTGAGACAATTTCTCAAAGGCTAAAGATGATGTTCACCTGCAATGGGTGTGTGTCCTGTTGTTGCATAAACAGGAAATCTTAACCCAAAGCAGCTGCTTCTGTTAACACTTCAAGGACCCTTTACTTGCTGTGCTATGGAGATGGAAATAGGCCCTTTAACTGTGCTCTTTTATGAGAAAATGTTTGTTTTGAGATGGGTGTCTTTGAAGAAGGATGAGAATGGGGGAATAAGCTTGTTTGAGAAGGGGAATTAGCTCCCCTTCAATGAGAAGTGGAATAACCTAATTTCAGGGGAAAACTTACTGAGGGGAATAGTGTTTTTCCTTATCCTTCTGTTGATGTAATAGAGGAGAGTACCTACACAGAAAAGAGGACAGAGGGATGCAGCAAGAAAGTCTACAGGGGCCTGGGGAACACCAGAAATTATACACACAAACCTTTTTCTGAAGCACTATCTCCACTCCTTTGCTCTTAGCTTTCTGCACTAATAGGATATGGGTGCTATTACCTAGACAACCTGTAAGACTGTGGCTTTCTTCATCCTATCTGTGATGCTTAGCAAGACCCCTTTAAAAGAAGAGACAGATGATGAGCACAGCTGAGCTTGCTTAGGGCAGAGCTGGTGGGAGAGAGGCAGCAAGTTGGTGCATCCCCTTTGAGTATAGCCCAGAGCTTCTGATGGGTGCAGCAGAGACCAGGCCCTGGTAAGTCTGGGAGGGGAGGAAGAGAATGTTAAGTGGTGTTTTCACAAGGGAATCAGCCTTTAAAATTTGCTGGTCTGGGAGAAAGATGTTAAAAGACACTAAGTTCTAACCCTTTCTTGGTGTGTCTTTATAAACTGGTTCCTCTCTGTTGTGTCTAGTAGATCTGAATGATATCAGGCATTGCTTTGTTCTAGCTTCGTCATCTGTGTTGTAATAAAGGTGGTATTAAGAGACTGGGAGCTTTGGTCCCTAAAGGAAGAAGGTTTGAAAAGCTCTACCTGATGGGTCTGGGTGATTCAGCGTCTTGTCAGCCCATATGGCTCACAGCCTGATATCTCCAAAATTTTTTTGCTTGGAGTCTGTCTGTACAGACTGATGCTGAACTGTAATTAAAGTTGGGAAAGATGTTGACAAAGTTATATTGACTATAGTTATTACTAGAGCTAAATTAAAGGAGATACATCGGTTCCCTGAAATAATGATTTTAAGGGGTAGGTTTTCTTAATAAACAACAGAAGAGAATGGAAAGTTAGCAGTTTGATATTATAATACAGCAGAAGGTTGGTCTGAATTAAATCTGTAATATATTTTTTTGCCATCTTAACTGAAGTTATTGCTTCATCAAAAGGGATGCATCCCAAAGAAGTCATCATTCATTTGCAGTTGTGGCAAAATAGCGTTTTCTTAGAGAGGTCAAGCTGCGTATCTAATACAGCAGAGAAGTTACAGTCACACAGTATTGACATGGCTGGAAAGAGTCATGGCTGAGGCACTCCAGTGAAGGCATCTTTGAAATATTCGGGTGGACAGATAATGACATTTCTCATGACAAAGTACATTTTCCTACTCTTGCAATCTCCTTCTGCGACTCTCAGTTAAGCTTTATTCTAATCAACTGCACCAAACCTCTCCACAGAGGTAACCTCTGTTCATGTACCCTCTTTCCAAAGTTGGGATCTTTCCTTTAAGCATTCAGAAATTGTAGCAGAAATGTCTGGTATGCAGCTCACTTCTTCAATCAAAGAGCAAAAACGCTTCTCAAGCATTATTTTCCCCCTTCATTCCTGTCCCAAACTGCTGCCTTTGGGTTAAAATGTACTGTAGCAATAAGTGTAGCACAGTTCCAAATTAAGAGGTTTCTCTGTTTGGTTTTGTAGTTCATCAGAAAGTGTTTTAGGCACTGCTGCAGAATATGAGCTAGATTATTGTGTTACACTGAATATTTTTCCAGGTGAGACAAGCTCAGGAGCTTCCTTTCAAGTTGTTACTGTGTTTGCTTCGGAAAATACATACAGAGTTAGGCTGGGGTCTACATAATCAGGCAGCATGTGTGTGATAACACATAGTAGTAGACAATAAAATAGCAGCACAAAACCCACTGCATGGCAGAGTAGATGTACTCTGAACAAAAACACTGTCTGTATCCTCTCTTTCTTGATTAAGAAACTCCTGTCTGTTAGTATTTATCACTGAGTGTCTGGAAGAAGTTGGTCCCATAGAAAAAAGAAAAACATGATCTGTTTTTGCAGGACACTAAGTCTTTGCTACTGCTGTCAGTGAAGATGTATTTTAATACCAAATTTTGTAAAGCCAAAACCAGATTTGTAGTGTCTGCTGTGCGTCCAGGGATAAGGGAAGAAGCAGGAAGGCTCTGAAGAGCCAGAGCTTTTATCACTTTTTTCTCAGGCTGCCTGGAGGATCTGAGACATTTAGTAACCAGTTCCTGCATTAATTTTTGGTTTTGGTGGTAGTTTGTTTACTGTTTATGTTTATTGTCTGGACTTCTCCTGGCATTGGATGAAAACCACAATCCATGGTGTCTCTCTCATTTTTCTGGTTTGCATCCATTAAATATGCCTGGCTCCATTCTACCGGCTCCACCTTCCCAAAAGGTGGATGAGTCAAAATTCAATTTGGTTTGGAATTTTGTCAGCTCTTTAGCATTTTGGTCACATTGGCCCCTGGGAGTACCACCTGCTGTCACAGCAAGAGCCTTTAATTTAAGTCCTGAGTGTGCAATTTCATCCCAGACAAGTGAATCTGAGATTTAGGATCACTGCTCTTCGTAATATTCCAACGAGCAATATCCCAAACCTTTCAGCTCCTGGGATGAGGAGATTGAGCCAGCCAGGCTGACTCGACATAGAATCACCTTCAAGACAGGACTTGTGATTCTTTTTATCATCAAGATACCTTTTGATTAGATTGTTTACAAAGCCACATGCTTCTCTTATGGTTGATAGATAGTTATTGCTATAGAGGAACACTTTTTTTAATATTTTGATACTGCAGTAGTGTGTCTGTGTGTGT
>NW_010145777.1:0-5501 GCF_000699245.1 Pterocles gutturalis | reverse complement strand
GAAAGAGTGGTAAATCTGAAGGGACAGGAGAACTCCAGTTGTGTCACTGTTGGGGACAGTACAGGCAGTGTCATCACATACCTAAGGGCATCCAGTGACTGCTGAAGGTAATTTTGTGCAAATATTTAAAGGTTTGTTAAGTAGAAAATGGAAGGACTCCAATCTGTGGCACCATATAATGTGAAGAAGTTTGTGAGATGCATTAGTAATCCTGCTCACAAATTTTAGGTGCTGATTGTGTTCAAATGGTGTCACGTACAGTCACTTTGTCTGATAATGCATTATTTGCATGTCTGAGCCATTGATGAAAATATGTGTTTGAAGACTTTTGTTCTTCAAAAGTGTACAATCAGCATTTATTTCCCAGGAGATCTTCATGAAGATACTCACAATTCAGAGATAATTTGCATGTCTCTAGCTAAGTGATTTAAACGTCAGGAGAGGAGAGACTGGAATACTGGTCCCTGCCCTAAAGTCTGCTTATGCGTTGTTTGCAGTTACTTTTTAATCTAGAAAATGTCTTTGAAAAAGAAATTGAAATGTCGCACTTTGCAATGTTCTTTAAGACCATGCAAAGTGAGGACAACATTGCTTTCAAAAGAGGAAAAAAGAACAAGGATATTATAAACTTCTGTAAGTAGTTACCATTAATTTGGAGTATAATTTTGTATAATAGTGCAAGACACGGTATGGGGAAAGAATAATTTGATGACAAATATAAAACTGTTTGGAAACTTTGATGACCCCATAGTTAAGCTTGTGCAAGACACCGAGTGCCAGTGTCTCTGACTAGCCTAAAATTCACATGCATCCTCAATCTGACTTGAATCGTTTTCCTGGAGTTTGATGTAGGAAGAAAGCGAAAACTGCAGACTTCTTAGATTAAGGACTTTGACAGTTCCAAATTGAAGATCTGCATCTCAAATTCTTTCACAGAAGTGCAGTACTTTAAATGAATAGATTGGATTGCTGATACTCTTTCATCCTGTCTCCTGAGTCAAGAAAGTGAAACAATATGTTCCCCCAAATAATCTTATTTCCCATTAAGTATCTTTGCGACTGGTAAAGTGCAATAATGTCTGCAAAATGCTTTCTGTAACAATATTATTTTCTGAATTTGTGTGGCTGTCTGGCTGTTTGAGAGGAATTTGACAAACCTACAGTCCAATTCAGAGTCAGGAATTAACTTCTGGCCTTTTCAGAGAGGGGTGTGTCAAAAACCTCTGTTCCCCATCAAGAGGGAAGGGGGATTTCACAGGGGAGTTCACATGTGTCTTTCCTAATATATGTATTCGTCTCTGCCAAATGATGTGCATTGCATATAATGTCCTTAGAATGCAAAATAATTTCTTTAACTCAGATGAATCAGTTGATCTGACCAGGAATTAACTGGGCTCCTAAGGTTTCAAGATAAAAGAAACCTCTACAGTGGAATGCATACATTATGGTGAGGAAATTAAATCCAAGAAATAAATACAAACAGTGAGGAAAAAGTAAATCATCAGCTGAGCATCTTTTGCATACAAGAAGTCTTTAGCAATTGGCTGGTAAACAACTAGATGCACAAAGTATGTCTCAGGTCCTCAGGCACTCTAGGACACAGTATAAAAGCCAGCACAGGGCGAGTTGCTGCCATCCACTTCTGCTTTATTCTCCTTGGTGAAAAGGGTAAGTCTGAATCTCCTTCCTAACTTTCAATGTCTTGAATTGTTGCCTTCACCATATTTTATTTTTACTCTGTCTTGTCTACAGCAGTCTAAGGGGTTTGCTTAGTGTGTGAGGGAGACCTGCAAGTAGCTCTTTCTGTAAAGGAGGGTGGCTGTGCTTTGAAGGGTGGCAGTTGCTGGGTACAGGAGCTCAGACCCATTTTTCATTTGTGTCACTGGAGCATTCAGTTCCAGGATGTTCAAATCTCTGTGTGGGATTTGCTCAGCAACTAGATGTGGAGGATTTATAGAGACTTTTACTATCTTGGAGCTTTTTCTATAGATAGACAAGTATAAGTGGGCTCAAATTTTCAAAAGTGTGCTAAACAATGTTGAAAGTATATCCCTGGATACAATTAAAATAATCCTTCTCCATTCCTAAGTGCTTTGGGACCAGAAATATTTGAATCTTCTCCTTCTAAAATGTTATGAATACTTGGGCACTAGATCTCCATTGCAGCACCTTAGTAACCTGTAAGTGAGGAATTTTTTTCGTCTTCCCTCTGTTGTGGGGTGAAGTTTCTCCTAATCATATCATACAAGAGATGATAAGTCTTGTCCCTCGTATCTCACCTATTGTAGGGCTGCAAACATCCTGGAGGAGGGTTGTGGGAAATGAGCTCTGAAAGGCTGCTCAAGAGCAGGTAGATCTGTCCCACGAGTTGTCCTCTGCAGCGCTGAGGAGTTTGGGTTTCATTGAAGTCTCCTTTCAACCTAAGACTAACATATTAGTCCATTCTCCACATGGTCTCTAGTTAGTTTCTGTCACTCTCCATCATCTTAGCAGCTTAATTACACGACCATCATTATAACTTTTTTCATGTATTTACTTCTTTCCCTGTGTTTCAGACTTAGCTCCATTCTGCAGCCATGTCCTGCTATGACCTGTGTCCTCCCGCCCCCTGTGGCCCAACCCCACTGGCAAATAGCTGCAACGAGCCCTGCGTCAGGCAGTGCCAGGACTCGACATATGTGATCCAGCCTTCCCCTGTGGTGGTGACCCTGCCCGGACCCATCCTCAGCTCTTTTCCCCAGAACACCACAGTGGGATCCTCAGCATCTGCAGCTGTAGGGGATGCTCTCAGTGCTGGGGGGGTCCCCATCTCATCTGGCAGCTCCCAGGGACTCGGGAGCCTTGGATATTCAGGTCTAGGTGGCCTTTCTGGGAGGCTCTACCGTCGTTACAACCGATGTGGGCCATAATAAACCTTGGGGAAAAACCACAAAGGAACGACCAGAAGCTTAAAAGCGTGATCCGGATGCAGGACTGAATTCATGACCATGAGATACGCTTGCTGACCACCCTCAGCTTTTTCCTAAGCTAATGGGACTGCAGGAGCTTGGCATTTCTGATTTAATGCCTTTCTCTGTTATCAGGGAGGTGAAAAAAACTAACTTTTGTTGTTGCATGTAGGAGTTGGGTGTCCAGCTGTGAAGCATTGCCTTGAAATGGATGATTAGTTTCATCCATATTCAACCGTACTGCTTTCTTATACTGTACGTTGTTTTTTTTTTAATTCTACTTCTCACTCATTAAATTTATGGTGCATGATAATATGTGTCTTGCGATGTTCTTCCTCTCTTCCTCTTGTAGCCTTGTCTGGGAGAAATCTTAAATTTAAATTTTAATTTAGATCATACCATGCCAATTACTAAGGAGGTAATAACAGATAAATGTAAGCAATGAGTAATACCACTTTTTTGATAGGGTACATTTTCCCTTAGCCACACTTCTTTAAGTACAATATGAAATAATCATTCCTGGTTAGCAATCAATGGGGGTAAAGAGGTGGGAAATCTAACTCTGTCTTACAGGCAATATATAATTTAATTGCTTGGTATTCCAGTTCCTTGGACGTCATAAAATCCCAGCAATCTCTGGCATTGGTTTCATAGTCAGTTTTTAGATTCTGAAGGAAGTTTCACCATGAACAATGAATGGCAGTAAATATCAGGAAAAACATTTAAAATTTAACAAATTAAGGGGGGAAAAAAAGGATGAATCTTCCTTTTTGGCTTGCTAGTTTAGGAATGCTGCAATTACATGGTAATTGGTTGCTAAATTATGTGGTGATTCGAGGGCCTTTGCAGTGTCACCAGAAATCCTTGGAGCCATAACAATTACCCAGCCTGTTCCAAACCTTGGGGAAGATAATGGCGGGTAAATTGCTAAAGAAACATTCATTAACAAAACGCTGTTGATGTCTTAACGACCCCAATTAAACTTTCATTACACATTTTAAAGAGAGATTGAGCAGGGGAGATTGTTTGATAAATTAGCAGTATACCACGTACCTCCTGGAGGAGGCTAAAGGACAAAGGAAAACTGGAGAGGCTCTTGTGCAACACCATGGGGTTTTAACGTGGAAGAGAATTGTAGCCGACAATTACAGAAAACCAAGGCAATGCAAGATGAAACGCACGATGCAGGTATCACACTCTGGTACCTGTGCCCCACACAAGACCCAGGGGACAACTGAGGCCGTGGAGCGATGCAGGGAGTACTGAGGCCCAGCCATGCAGCCAAGGCACATGGTGGAACAGGTTAGTGGGCTACTGGGCACAAACAGCCTCCTCCTGTCCCCGTGCCAGGGCAGCTGATGCGTGCTGCTGGTCCCTGCATCTCTTGCTCCATGTCCTTATGCCATGGTCCTTGCTTTAGGGCTGTTACTGGGTTCTGGCCACCTTCCTGGGGACTTCAGAAAGCCCCGCAGCTCCCACAGTGAGACCTGCCCCACCTCTGGGCACCAGGGAGGTAACAGCTCTGGCTTCTTCACCTGTGGCACAGGGTATTACCTGGTTTTTGTCTTAGCTCTAATGTTCTTGTTACCATATAACAACAATAGCCAAGGAGAGAACAAGGGGAAAGACCCCTGAAAGGCAAGAGTGGGATTTCTGCAGGGTTTATGAACTGTTTTTGTCTGCCAGCCAAAAGCTGAACTTCGCATCCTAGAAGACTGTCAATAAAGCCACAATTAAAAGGGGAATGGGGAAGAAATCTGATTGTATTATACAGCAGAAATTTAATAAGAACAAAAGCTAGAGAAAAAAAAAAATAATCCACTCCTTCACTGGCAGAGTTCAAAATACCCCCTATTCTAAAATTAGACATATCAGTATTAATAACAAATATCCTCAACCAGCATAAAATAAGAACCAAGATAGGAAGACTGTAAATCATTGATCCAAAGAAAAAGGAGATTAATATATTCAGGAGAATAACCAGGGATTCTTCTGCTGCTTTAGCCTGGCCCACAGCTGCTGCGGAGGAGCTGGCTGTACTGGCGTGAGGAGTACGGGCTGCAGAACCGGCTGCTGAGTGTGGAAAATGCTGAAATCTCATAGCCAAGAAGAGACGTGGAGTCGTACAGGTACTGAAGGGGCTCCCCAACCCAAGGTAACACGAAAGAAGCAAAAGACCAGTTGGATTTGTCGGATATGGTGCCTCTCCAGGGATAAGAAGGGCAGGCAAAGGAGCGCTGCCAGCCCCAGTCCTGCTCTCTGCCATTTCCCTAGCTCCAGCAAGTCTCACCCAAAGGTTCTCTCACCCCTCCATCCTGCCTCCATCCTCCTTCTCAAAGGCTGCAGGCCCTCACCTCCCCTCTGTACCTCAGGACAAGCACCTGTGCTGCCAAAGCTGACAGGCACCCACCCCTGGGGGTCTTTGCAAAATGAGTCAAGGAGGGAGGGAGACACAACGTGGGTGCAGGAAAACTTTATTGTGCCCAGAGGGGCAGCACAGATTGTCAAAGAGATGGTGTGCAAAACCCAGACAGGCTGGATGCAACGTGTTGA
>NW_010145776.1:95584-109306 GCF_000699245.1 Pterocles gutturalis | reverse complement strand
ACGCCAGGGAGTTACTCCACCAGTCGATCTCCCGCTCACAGTCCCTGATGGCCCTCAGTCTCTCCACCTCATCTTTCAGCTCGGCCACCATGGTGAGCAGATCTTCCACTGTCTTGCACCTCACGCAAGTGGAATGTCCACTGCCCTCCCCCCGGCAGCAGCAGGCTCTGGCACTCACTGCAGCCAGAGACCTGTGTAGCCACAGTTCGGAACAGGCCCTCTGTTTAGGTCTCCACAGTCTTTTTGGGGCAAGCTCTCTGCCTGATGGAGACCATGACAAAAACAGTGGTCACAGACTATCAACAGACAGGTAGGACTCACAAGCGAGGAGGGCAGAATTCCTGTGTCCTGCACAACCTCCCACACCCACTGCTGCAGCATCTGGTCTTTAGTTCTTCCCTCTTCCTCACTGGAACCCTGCCTGCTTGCTGGGCTCCTAGGGCCATCTTGTGAGGCTTCTGCACCCAGCAAAACTTCAGCGTCCTGCTACACGAGCCACAGGTGCTGTGCCTGACTTGCGTAGCTAGTTCTCCGCCCTCCCGGCAAAAATTTAAGGACTGGGCGTCCCTTTAAATCTCCCGCAGTTGTCCTGGCAACTCCCGTGCCACGTCGGCGGGAGCCGGGATATTCCGCTGCCTCGGGGTTTTCCCTGTACCTCGAAAAACCTCCCTGTACCTCGCGATCAGTCGGTCTGGTGGAGCTGGGTCGGCTCCAAAGCAGCTGATCTCGGTGACCGAGTTAACTTGATCTTATAATCCTTGTTCAGAGTTCCAAAAAATTACTGTTTATAAATTACAGTACTGTTGCATATCTTTGAGGTTTTCTCAAGTTACTAAAGTAGTTCTGGAGTGTGCATCCAGAAGTAGCATTTTCTGGGGAAAACCCCTAGCATCTCTAGCATCTTCCCAGGGACAAACCAGTCACAGTTATAATGAAGGATACAAATTTTTAGTAGGGTGTAACTGAAGAATTTTGTTTGATAGAACTGACCTAGTGGACAGTAGAAACATAAAACCTTAGTAACAGTCTTGCCTTCTCCATATGGAGAAATTAAGTGGCCATAAAAAAAAGTGCTACAAAAAATGTGACTAATGCTAGCGACCTACAGAATCAGCAGTTTTTCTTCAAATGAGCAACAAGGAATTGCTCTTGTTGGAGTTGTTTTTCCTGTTAAGAGGGATGTTAAAGGAATTAGAATTAGAGATTTTTCTGCCCAACTCTGCTTCTGTCATCTCCATTCCCTAGGCTTCTTACCTAGAAAGAAGTATAAGTGTTAACAAGTTGTTAACAGTTCTGACAGGTCTTTTTCTGTGAAAATACAATGCCATGTTTGTAATACTTCTAGTGCTGTTTCCTTCCTAAAAGTGGTTGACCAACAGACAAGATTGATCTCCTTGATAAGCAGAAATTTTGTCATTTGTATCCCACATCTAGTTCATTATTTTTAAAACTGTTACTCAAGGACACGGAAAAAGTTGTTAATCTTGCTGGCTGCTGAGTTCTTGACAAGACTGGCCTCTTTCACAAGAAAACCTTTTTAGAGAGTTGCTCTGTGTCTATTTAATAATCTCCTGTTTGGTGCTATGCCCATGTCTACAGGAAGTTCAGAACCCTCAAAGGAAGAGTTCGTCCTTAACATTTTGTGTTTAGGTAATGGCCAAAATCCAGGATTTTGTCACTTAAAACCACCCAGAAGTGTGTTCTTCTTGTGTTGGGGCCCCCAGAGCTGGATGCAGTACTGCAGATGGGGTCTCATGAGAGCAGAGTAGAGGGGCAGAATCACATCCTTTGACCTGCTGGTCACACTTCTTTTGATGCAGCCCAGGACATTGTTGGCCTTCTGGGCCGCAAGCGCACACTGCCGGCTCATGTTGAGCTTCTCATCAGCCAGCACCCCCAAATCCTTCTCCTCAGGGCTGCTCTCTATCCATTCTCCACCCAGCTTGTATTTGTGCTTGGGATTGCCTAGACCCACGTGCAGGACTTTTGCACTTGGGCCTTGTTGAAGTTCATGAAGTTTGCATGGGCCTAACTCTCAAGCCTGTCCAGGTCCCTCTGGATGGCATCCCTTCCCTCCAGCGTGTCAGCCGCACCACACAGCTTGGTGTCATTGGCAAACTTGTTGAGGGTGCACTCAATCCCACTGTCCGTGTTGCCAACAAAGATGTTAAACAACACTGGTCCCAGTACCGACCCCTGTGGAACACCACTTGTCACTGGTCTCCACTTGGACATCAAGCCATTGACCACAACTCTTTGGGTGTGACCATCCAGCCAATTCCTTATCCACCAAGTGGTCTATCTGTCAAATCCATGTCTCTGCAATTTAAGAGACAAGGATGTCATGTGGGACAGTGTCAAAGGCTTTGCACAAGTCCAGGTAGATGATGTCAGTCGCTCTTCCCTTATCCACCAATGCTGTAGCCCCGTCACAGAAGGCCACCAAATTTGTCAGGCACGATTTGCCCTTAGTGAAGCCATGTTGGCTGTCACCAGTCACCTCCTTATTTTCCATGTGCCTGAGTATAGTTTCCAGGAGGATCTGCTCCATGGTCTTGCCAGGCACAGAGGTGAGACTGAGTGGCCTGTAGTTCCCTGAGTCTTCCTTATTTCCCTTTTTGAAAATGGGGGTTGTGTTTCCCCTTTTCCAGTCAGTGGGAGCTTCACCAGACTCGCATGACTTCTCAAATATGATGGAAAGTGGCTCAGCAACTTCATCTGGCAGCTCCCTCAGGACCTACGGATGCATCTCATCAAGTCCCATGAACCTGCACCTTCAGGTTCCTTAGGTGGACTTCTTCTGCAATGGGCAGTTCTTCATTCTCCCATTCCCTGCCTTTGCCTTCTGTGACTTGGGTGGTGTGGCTTGAGCACTTGCTGGTGAAGACTGACACAAGTCATTGAGTACTTCAGCCTTCTCCATATCCTGGGTAACCAGGTCTCCCGTTTCCTTCTTGAGAGGGCCCACATTTTCCCTGGTCTTCCTTTTATCACTGATGCACCTAGAGAAGCTCTTCTTGGTGCCCTTGTTATTACTAGCTAGATTTAATTCTATCAGGGCTTTAGCTTTCCTAACCTGATCCCTGGCTGCTTGGACAGTTTCTCTGTATTCTTCCCAGACTACCTGCCCTTGCTTACACCTTCTGTAGGCTTCCTTTTTGTGTTTGAGTTTGTCCAGGAGTTCCTTGTTCATCCATGCATGCTGACTTACTTTTTCGTTGTTGGGTTGCATCACTCCTGAGCTTGGAGGAAGTGATCCTTGAATATTAACCAACTTTCTTGGGCCCCTCATCCCTCCAAGGCTTTATACCATGGTACTCTACCAAGCAGATCCCTGAAGAAGCCAAAGTCTGCTCTCCTTTAGTCCAGGGTAGTCAGTTTGTTGTGCACCCTCCTTACTGCCCTAAGGATCTTGAGCTCCACCTTTTCATGGTCACTGTGGCCCAGGCTGCCCTTGAGCTTCACATTCCCCACTAGCACTTCCTTGTTGGTGAGAACAAGGTCCAGCATAGCACCTCTCCTTGTTGGCTCCTCTGTCACTTGGATAAGGAAGTTATCATCAACACATTCCAGGAACCTCCTGGCTTGCTTATGCCCTGCTGCATTGTCTCTCCAACAGATATCGGGGTGGCTGAAGTCCCCCGTGATGGCCAGGGCTTGTGAACATAAGGCTGCTCTTATCTGTCTATAGAGGGCCTCATCCACTTCGCCTTCCTGGTCAGGTAGCCTGTAGCAGACCCCCACTACAATGTCCCCAGTCCCTGACCCTCCCATTAATCCTGGCCCATAAGCTCTTGGTCAGCTCCTCATCCATCCCCAAGCAGAGCTCCATGCACTCCAGCTGGTCACTGGTATACAGTGACCCCTCCTCATCTCCCCTGCCTGTGCTTCCTAAAGAGCCTGTAACCTTCCGTTCCCATGCTCCAGTCATAGGAGCCATCCCATCATGTCTCCATGATGCCGGTGAGATCGTAGCCCTGCAGCGGTGCGCGTGTCTCTGACTCCTTTTGTTTATTCGCCCTCCTGTGTGCATTAGCATAGAGGCACTTAAGTTGGGCCCCTGATGAGACTGGCTTACTGGCTGGATTTCCTTTGTGCTGCTCTTCAGGTGCTCTCCTGCTGGCCTGTGATCCTTCTGCAGGCGCTGGGCATCTGTTGCTGGCACTGGCATCAAACTGGTAGGAATGGGATGGATTGAGGTTCCCCTCCCCTGGCAACTTTAGTTTAAAGCACTCTTCACTAGCTTGGCAGGTCTGTGACTGAAGATGCTCTTCCTCTTCTCTGACAGATGGACCCCAGCAGCCCCAGTAGACAAGGTTTCTCAAAGCAAGTGCTGTGGTCCAAGTAGCTGAACCCCTGGCTGTGGCACCAGTCCTGTAACCATTTGTTGAATCGCCAATTTCGATTGGCTCTTACAAACCCCTTCCCTTTGACCAGGAGAACTGATGAAAAAACTACCTGTGCTCCAGAGTCATTTACCACGTTTCCCAGGGCTCTGTAATCCTTTTTCATGCTCCTCAGACTGCTTCTGGCTGTGTCACTGGTGCCCATGTGAAGCAACAGCAGTGGAGAATAGTCAGCGGGCTGTACCAAGCTTGGTAGTCTCTCAGAGATATCCTTGATATGAGCCCCCAGTAAGCAGCACACCTCTCTGCAGTGGGTCAGGTCAGCAAATGGGTGCCTCCATACCTCTCGGAAGGGAGTTGCCTACTACGATCACCCATCACCTTTTCTTAGTTGCACTGGTTGTTATATGGGGAGCAGGTCAGGGTGCTTTCCTCAGCTCCAGTGTCTCTCCTCGTGCGATGGGTCTTTCCTCTTCAGTCTGCAGAGCAGTGAAGCGGTTGTGCAAGGGCAGCTCAGGCTTTGGAGGAAGTATTTTCTTCCTGCTGGTCCTTGCTGTTGCAAGCTTCCATTCTTCTGTTATTATTGGCTCCCCTCCTTTCTGCAGGTGCCTGTGGGGGTGTTTTTGGCTGTGGGTCCACTAATGGTGGGTTCTGCTCATGGTGAGCTTGTAGTTTGCACTTCAGATGTGTGCAAGTAAGTTCTTGTCTTCTTGTTTCTCAAGAAGGGCGATAGGAATGAAAGATCATCATCTCAAAGACAGTAGCACACAACTTTTTCCATCACCATTGCCAAGTTGTCTGTAAAAGGGAAAAAAAAGGGGGGGGGGGCCGGACACACAGGAATTTTGCTTTTTGTGGGAGCATGACCACAGAGATAGGAGTGTGGTATTTCTTGGAGGCATTCAGTGTTGCAGTGTGTCCTCAACAGCTCTGGTGCTTTGAGAAGTTGTCAGCCCTACTTCACGCATGCGGGCTGACCATACAAATCATTCTGTTTATGTGCTAGGACCGTGGTATACAACTTTCCCTTGATGTCAGAGTGGACTATGTGGTATGCCTGACTGAAAAGGTCAAGCACTCTTGGTTAGTTTGAAGCGGTTTAAAATAGGCAGTAAACTTCTACTCCATTTAGATAAAAGGAAGGATTTCTGAAGCTAATCTATTTTATTAGGCAAAGATTGTTAGTGTTGTAGAGGTAGGCTCAAATTCAGAGTTGTTCCTTATTCACAAGGGGGTCAAATTTTCAGAAAAGGCTGGCTCCCTTCAGGCACCTAAATTAAGTGCCCAGATCTTAAGAACTGTGTGCCACTTGATAGCATCTACTGTTTGCAAATGCCTATACTTCTTTTTGTGCTATAGTACATTCAAGATGAAATTTTCTTTTATGGTCTATAATAACATCATGCAGCTGAGAGTTTATTAATAGTCCACAATTGTTAGTCTGAAAACCTGTAAGTATCTATTACAGTCTTAGGTTTGAAATGTGTTCAGTTTGACCTTGCTGTGCTGCAAAAATGTTATCTCTTTCTCCAGCTTTGTTTTTGGGGGAATGCTTAAATTCAGCTTGGGGGTGAAGTCAGGTCTTTTTCAAAACTCCTGCTCTACTTAGGTCTTTTATACAGCACTTTAATCAGAGTTGTACATAGATTTGTTGCAAGCTGAAGTTACCTTACAGTTTTTTAATAACAGTACTGGAGGGATAGTGAAGTGATTTTGTTTCAAAGAAATTGAAAATAGTTTTAGGCATACAAGATACTTAAGCCCAGCTTGCTAAAACAAGTTGACATGAAAACTCTTTACTGTTCTTTGCTGGTAAGCTGGGCTTTTTCACTCACTATTTTCATCATGTTACACATCCAAATTCCTATTGTTTTTTCTTACTTTGTTGCAAAAAACCCATATTTTTCTGTTTTGAAGAAGAAAGCTGGTGTTTTGGAGGATATCTAAGTGTCATATCTGTGGAACAAAATTTGGTTGCATTCTTACTGTGTCTTCCTCTGTCTGATCTGATTCATTGTGTTACATTATGTATGTGTGTATAGGGAGAATGGCTGTAGAAAAAAAATCTTGGTTTCATATTTAACAGAATCTCTTTATAAGGTGAATGTTTCATTGATGTCACTCCATTAGTCCAAGTAAATAAAATTGAGCTCTGCTTCGGGAAGCTTGGCTCATATCAAAATGATGAAAAGTTCTTTGTTCTGTCTGTGCTCAAATCAAGTTACTTAAAGCTATTTTAGATGCTGAAGAACAAAAGCAAATAACAATACCTAAAAATTGCAGAGAACTCCTTAAATATCACATTTTTTTCACTGTGGAGTCAAGCTGAAAATTTTTGGTTTTGGACATTGTAGGAGGTCTGCCTAGCCTTTGAGAAATGGAAATTAATTGTTCCTAAAAACAAGAACCTCATGGGTGTACTCTTGCATTCACTTTTTCTTGAAGTTCTCAAGGAAAAGGAGTGACCAGATGAGGATTGTCAGGGTTTCTGAAACTAAGTAAAGTGTGCAACCTGATCAGTAACATAATTCAATAAATTTCATCTTCTCAAATGCTTGGAGACCTTACTTACATCACCCTGAAGATGCCTATGGGTTTTAAACAAAAAGAACTGTATTGTCAGAACAATTCTCCTAACGTATTTAAAGTATGGGGGTTTTGTCAATACACAAATACTGCTCCTTATCTCAAAGAAAAATCACATCTTATTTCTGTGTTGTCAGAAGTATCTAAACATTATGGAAGCAGAGTTATTTAGCCGTGGGACTTCTGTGGCTGTTACTGCATAACATCATTTTCTCTAAATCATGGAAATCGCAGACTGCTGTCCTAGACTGTGTCATGGTCTTCTGACAGAGACATGCACTGCTGCCTTACATGAGCATGCTGGTGCTCTGCAGATTGCTTGGCATTTGGGCATTTCTTAGGAAGGCTGTCTAATTTCACAGAGTCATTGCTGAGTCCTGATGAGGCCTTATATTAAGAGTACTTGCCAGTACTGGTTCCTCCTTCCACACAGTGTCTGCATGTTGGCTGCTCCTTGTAAGGAAACCCACCACTGCCTAAAGTTATTGTTGTTTGGTTTTTTTTTCCTAGAGAGATATTTAATAGGTGCCTTTAATGTAGTATTTAGCAGACACTCAGACTGACTCTTCTGACAGAAACCAGGACAGTTGTGCTCTCCATGGGGCATGCAGGAGTTACAGCAGGTTCTCTTCTCACATTAGGCAGTGACATGAGAGAATGATGGAAATAAAGGCTAAAGTAATGATGAAACTCCATGACAATACAGTAATGAACCCCCAAAGTGTATGAATTGTGCTGTTTGTGGTCTAGCTGGGTTTTTTTGAGATGCTCTAGACCTGCTTAGAAACTGAGACTCGCTGAAGTGTGTTGTGATAGTCCCGTATCAGCGCAGCACCGTGTGTCTGCCCGGACTGTGCAAGAAGGTTTTCTGAGGTCCTTCTGCAGAAGGCGCACTAGCTTTGCAGCTCTCCCTGTTTGAGGAAAATAAAAAAACGGGCGTTTCCGAAGAGCAGAGGCCTTGGCCGACCAGGATGAGACTGAGAGGGCGGGCGGGCCCGGCCCCTGCACGGCCCTGGTCCGGCTGCGGCGCCCTGACTGAACTGCGCGGCTGCCGCCTCCAGGTGGCAGCACCGGATGCCGTTTCCCTGCTTCTCACAAAATGTCTACCGGCCAGAGGTGCCGGCGGAGAAACTTTCCGTGCTTCCCCACTGACCTCCGGCTGAAATAAGAAATCCTAGGAAGAGCCCTGGGGATCAGCGGCCGGGGCCATGCCCAGCGCCTTCCCGGCGGCCGAGGCTCGGGGGCGCGCCTGCCTCTGTTCCCTGGGGGACAGGGTCTGCGGGGAAAACCCCCTAAAAGTGGTCTGCAGAAACGTTGTTTCTAAAACAGTGCAATTAGTAACATTTATTTGACTTTTAAAAAATTTCTTGAGTGACCTCTTTTGCTTGCGAGTTAGTAAATATTTTAATAAGTCTAGTAAATAATTCAGGAACACATCCTGGAACTTTATTATTTAGTTTTGTCACACAAAGTTCATGACCGTATTTTTAGTGTTACATTCCTTTGCCATACGTGCAACCTTGCAGTTTTGGTGAGGTTGGAAAGCTTAACCTGTGATGCGGGTAATTTAATTATAGCCCTGAAGATTTTCATGTCAGTCACTTTGATTTTTCTTGATGTCATGGGAAAAAAAGAATTCAAAGAAGTTCACTGGTTAGTCTCGTCCTATTCATTTAAAAATTACCAAAAACAGATATAATTGTTTTCCCTCCACCCATCAGATAGTCCCTGTTTGGTTTACCAAGTAGAATAATATGACCAGTGTGACCTGGTCTGAGAAGATACCAGTTAGCGTGCTGAAATGGATTAATTGAACCTACTAACTATTCCTGAACGGACATAATAGATAAAATAGGTCCCAAATCCACAAGATAATTAAGGTAGGCATGTTATTTAAAAGCCTGATTTGGAGTCCCTTTGATTTCACTGGGGCTGTTTGCACACCAAAAATTAAATGTACACTTGAATCGTCACAGCATTTTTCCTCTTGTTTTCTCCAGCCAAAACAGCTAAGAAAGTTCAGATAGGTGTGATTTAAATTCTTCCAATTAATCACTTTTTATTTTCAGTTAAATTATTACAAAATGTCCTGATGCTTATTTGCTGTAACTGGTTTTGACTGAATATTGGAAAACTGTAGTTGTCTGAGGACCAAAATTTACCTCCTTTTATCTTTAATTTAATTAACTATTCTGTTCTATATTTGCCTTTTGGGAAACAACTAAAGATAGATTTCTAGACGAACTTTAATGGCATCTGTATTGGAAAGTTGCAACGGTGTTTTTTCATTCCACTTCTGAACTCAGAGTAAACGGAGAATTTTTGTTTGTATTCCCCATTACTATCTTAGATCCATCTTACTGCATACTTAGTTGATTTTTTGCAAAATTTTAATACTAAACTCAGGTCCCCTTTCTAAACCTTTTATCTGCTATCTGTGTGTTGCAGAACATAGTCTTTGTTTTCTAAAACAGCAAATATATTACCAACCCTTTGAGAAGAAAAAAAGAAACAGAACAAAACCCCAAACAAAACCCCATAGTCTTTTTGGGGGATACCATATGCATTAGAGTGTAAAATAAGCCATTAGCAATGTTTGCTTTGTTTGCTCTTCCTTTTAATGAGTAGAATAGAACTGTATTAGAAGTTTACGAACCTCTTAGAGGTGAATTGTTACCCTTGTGCATTGACCTTTGTTTCTTTTTGATAAAATTAAAATTGGGAAGATTGATTAAATTTTAGTGAAACCCCTCTTCTCTCAAGAACCAAATAAACATTGTTTTTGTATTTGGTTTACGATTGCAAAATAGATGTTCACAGTAACGATAGTAAAATCACACATATAAAATCTTTTCTGTAAAGACAATCTATATCTGCCTCTATAACACAACTGTTTATGTGTGCAATAATATTTATCTAGTTTAACTGAATATTGTTCCCAAACCTTGTCTTCAAGTCTCCTGCTACTGTATAGTAAGGTTGAGAAGAACTGTAAAATCTAGCTTCACTTTCTATTTGTTATCTTTCTTGTTCTTTCTATACTAATTATTAAATTTGTTATTGACATTTACACAAGATATGGGTTAATACATGGTTATCTGTTACTTGGCTTAATTAGTCTCTGTTAAAAATATTTTTTAAGTGCTTCTCTTTGATCCTCTTAATAATAAAGTAAGCCATAGTTTTCTGAATGTTTTCTTCTGCATGCTCATTTGATTATTTTTTTTTTCTAACGTGCTATTTGCTAGAGTTAACAAAAAAACTGTAAAGGGGATACATGGACTTTTTAAAAGGTTGCACATGACAAAGGATGACAAAACCTGTGGATTTTTATTAAGTTTACTTTGGCAGTCTTGTTCCTAGGGCAGTGAACTTTGTGCTTGCTTGCTTATTTACTTATTTGTGATTGAATCAGTATTTTTAGGATCTCTTTTGTGTATTTATTTGTTTAAAATCTTGAGTTCTGGCAATCAAAAATAAAGCATTTTGTCTCCACTGCTGCCGTTTTAAATGCTGCTGCTGAATTTTAACCACTGCATTAGATTGAAACCTACATGCTGTTAACCACTGAGCCAAAATGAAATCGACCACTGCATTGAAATCAGAGTTGGCAGTTGTGTACGGACTTGAAGGAGTTGGTAATAGCAGTGCACCCGTGTTTCTTTAATGGGGTTATTATTCTCTGTTTTCAGTTTTAATGGTGCCATTTTGATTTAAAGACTGTTTCTTAATAATGATGCACATTTTTATTGAAATATTTTCAATGTAACTTAAGAAGAAAATAACAATAAAGCCATCCGTTAGGAGTGATTTCCTCAGAAACAAAATGTTCTGTTGCATGCTCCCATGATAATGCAGTGTGCTTGTTTTATTTATAAAGCAATCTTGCGTAAGAAGATAAGTAAGAAGATCTATTCATGTTTCATGAACCTTTATTCGTGGTTAAAAATGGTAAAATGTATCTATGTTTTATAGAGGATGTTTTGCTAAGGAGAGATTTTCAGCTTCTGAATTTCCATTTTGTAACTTTCTTTTGAATCTGCTTCACCAAGCATATGAAAAATCAGTCTACTTGCATGGTTGACCTCTTAGTCTTTTGAAATTTTTGTTTCTTATTAATAGGACTGGATCCCTCCCAATTCAGAGTCCATCACTGTTACCATAAAGATGAGGAAAATGATGCCTTGGTTGGTGGCCGAGCTCAGCTCACTGATGAGGAGAAATATAGGGATTGTGAAAGATTCAAGTTTTGCTGCCTCAAATGCGGAACAGAAAATATTTATGACAGTGTCTTTGATGGTTCGGTTAGTTTTTTTTCTGTTTCATTTCTGTTAATCGGTGAGGGAGAAAAATACTCGTAGAGAGAATAGCTTTTCAGATGGGATTCAGATGATGTAGGAGAAGGTACCATATTGTTTGAGTCCTGCTATTTAAAGACTTGGAACAGAAATTTGCTGATAGGATAGTGCCGAAATATTTTTCCCATTTTTGCATTTCATCTGTGTCGTCTAGCAGAACATGTGAGATTATCTGGCTTCATTAATCTGTTTGCCCTCAGTCCTGGATGATTGTTGTAACTTTTTAAGGAACCCTTATCTTAACACCTTAGTAACTTCCAGTTCTCTATGTAATGAATCTTTCGTATGGCAATGGCAATTTCTTATCCTAAATCATATTAATTGGAACAAAATGTTTTTGTAACTTGTGTTTATATTGCTACATTCCACCTCCCTTCTTGACAGTAAGGTTTTTCTGTTATCTTTCCTCTGTCTTTGTGTATTGAACATAAAAAGTCATAGGGGTACATTCTTGTTGAGAAGTTCTGCCAAAAAATGTATCGTTGACCTTGGATCACTACTTGAAATAAGGCCAAGTATTTACAGCAATGTTATGTACGTATTAGTCGTTGGCAAATTAGTGAGCTTCAGAGTAGTGAAAACCTTGAAACTGAAAGCAAATAAATCTTTTATCTAAATTAAAAGTAATTATTTTAAGTTAATTTGGACAAACAGCAGATGTTTTGCATTTTTTAAAATGAAAATAAAGCAGCCTTTGGAAGCAAGTAAGAGGAGGAGATGCACAAATGGAGTGATACTTTGTGGATCCTTGACTTTTGTTCATTACAGCTGTAAATAGGATAGTTAATTGCATGTAGTCTTGACAACTTGCAGATGGGCTAACTGGAGAGAAGTGGATGCAAACTCAAAAAAAACCCCAAGCCCCGCAGAAAAAAGAAACCCCAAACCACCAAAGAAGAAAAGAAACCCCTGAACCAAACAAAAAATCCCCTCTCTTCCACCTGGAATTATTTGGTGTTGTGGGTGGGAGTTTAGCCAAGATGGCTCACAAAAGCAAGTCTTACCTGGAAAGAAAATTTTCTAAAAATTGTATCACTGTCCAGCCTACCAGGTTGTTTTTATTTTAATCAGAATTCTACCTACTTAATTTTGCCTGTTCATGCATCACTTCAGGGTTCTGAAGTTTTAATGTCAGGTGTTCAGAAGGTTTTGAAAGTAAGGGGAATGAGATGGTATAAAACTGTTAGACCTGTTCTTTGCACTTGGAGAAAATAGATGATGATCATGTCGTTCTTGTTTAACAAGGTTTGTCTCTACAGCCCTGTTGGTAATTTCATAGTTGATATCTATAATGTTGGTACTGATCAGTGGCTTCAGGCAGAACTTTGGTGTTCCTGATAAAACAACAAACCCGTGTTGTTTACGGGCTGATGGGGGGAGCGTGATTTGTCCATAGATTAATTTTTTTTTTTACTCAACATAATTTTTGGAACGATTAACTTTGTAGCGGGTGAAGAAGCATGTTTTACAAAAGACCTTTCATAAGAAGAGGATGAGAAAACTGTAGGTCAGAGAAGTGTTTATATGGATGATGCCAGCTGTGATGGGAAGAAAGAAGGCCTAGATGTTAGAGGCCCTTTAAGAGTATTGTTTCTAAAAAAATATGTATTATGTCTAGGCTCCTGTGATAACTTCTGCTACCATCATCTGTTGTCATGATGCATGCTGTTTTTACACTTCTGTTTTCAGGGGCGATTTATTGAACACAGCTTGCAAAGGTGCAGTAAGACTGAATGTGAAGAGCCTCCTTTCAACTATGTGATTCAAATGAACAACAAATTACTGCTGGATATTAGACGTTACATCAGAAAATACTATAATGTAAGTATTCAGAAAATATTCTGCCGTATGAAGTGAGTTTCATAAGTGGTGCTGAGTTTTTAGTGACTTTCGTATAGTCCAAGGTAATCGCATGCAAGGTCAAAACCCAACTTTATGAAAATAAAACAATCAATTAATGATTTAAAATACTAATTTAGAATGTTTGTTTTCTTAGTTCAGTCTCAAGTCAAGATAGTCAGATGTATTTACATTTATGTAACTGTGTCAGCATTATTACAGATGTAGTATCTCTGTTTTCCAGATTTTTAGATCAAAAAATGCAGTGTTGTTTATCTTAATGCTTTTGAGAAAATCTGTGAAGCCTATCAAATATGCAGATATCAGTTTCTCATGTAATTGAAATCTGATTCTCTTTCTCCAATCCAACTTGATGTGTATTATGTTACATTGTGAGAAGGAAAAAATGAATGTAGTTCTGTCAAAGTTCTTTGAAGAACAATAGGAAAGGAAATACTAAGAGTCTGTCTTCATAATGATTGGAAAGGCAAAAAAGAGTAGGAAGATGGGTAGTTAATTTATTTTATATCATTCTCTTTTTTGGGAGGCAGTGCAAGAAATCCACAACGCCAGTGGTAAGTGGTTGACTTTGT
>NW_010145776.1:56327-95572 GCF_000699245.1 Pterocles gutturalis | reverse complement strand
GAAAAAAAAAGTGTAATATTTGAAACTTCCATCTTCACAATGTGCAAAGCGGTAACTGGTTAGGAAAAAACCCACAATGATTTTAAAAGTATATTGATATGTTTTGAATTTCTAATATGTTGGAAGCATCATATTTTGTGAATTGACAGCTAGCCATTTTGGTCAAATTCATAGATCTTCTCATCCTTTTGCCTGTGTACCTTTTTTTTCGCTCTCCAACATTGCCTGTTTTCACAGCTCTCAGGACAGACATCAATTTTGAAGGTGCTCGTAACATTTGATATGCTCAAAAACGTAAATTGTTTTTAAAAATTTGGCCTGTAAATGAGTGGCTTACTTGATATGTGGTGTCGTCTTAAGTATACTTTTGCAGACAGTGACTACAATGCTAAGAATTATCATTATAGTTTAATACTAAATGTGTATTTTGTGTTATCTTTCTTCTTTATTAGTTCTTATTGCAATTGCAGCTAAGTTTTCTAAGCTTTTTTCTGGAAATGTGATAATTTCTGAATGTATACCTACTTCCATTGAATGTCTTTGCATCAAAAGGAGCACAAAGCTTTCTTAGAGCATTTAAATTCAGGCAGTATTTCACAAGGTAGGATAGGTTGTTCCTTTCCATTGAAGTTAAAGGTAGATGACTTGGACAGGTGAAGTTACCAAAATGCGACGTCTCATGTTATTATTGCAAAGTCCAACTTGCTGCAAAATTATCATTCAATTGCTATTACTATACATATTATATTGTACAATGTGTTATTAAATAATATGTCAAAGTAATATATTTACAGGCTGCTTTTGTATGAAAGTTGCCTCTGATTAACTTTTTCAGACTTAATGTATGTACATGATGATACTACACAATGCCACATGGTAAGATATTTCTGGAATATAAAATACTACAAAATGTTCATAAGATGTGCATCATCTGATGAATGAAGGAAGATACATTTAAGGGCAGGAAAAATGTCTATCACTGACAAGACCAAAAAATGGTGTAATATTTTATTCTCTTCTCTCTCTTTTTTTTTTTTTTTTTTTTTAGACCCAAGCTGTGAACCAAACTGAAATGTTTGAATGTTGAACATTGCAATTTGGTTATGTTGTATTAAAATCAATTAAATATCTTATTACTTGGTATATAGGATAGTGAAATGTCCTTCAAAAGGAATGTATTTGTCCTTATAAGTAAAAGTTTTGTAAACTTGGTTATATTTTTAGTACTGAGAATTTACATTTAACCTAGTTAGCTATAATAATAAGGTTTAAAACTACTTTTTGACTGGACTACATTCATACTCTGGAAATGTGAGATTATTTTATTGTTAAAGGCAATTTCCAAATTGCACGATAATTTTCATTTTAAAAAAGGGCTTTCCATGGAGTTGGGCAAATAAACATTTTGTCCTGTTAGCTCTTGAGAAAGTCAGATGCTGTGAGTTTTAGGTTATCCTTTCATCAAGTACCTGTAGTGACTTTATAACAGCTGGAGTTGAAATTCATCAAATGGGTGTTTGCACTAATATATGTAATCCTATAAACTATAAAGACACACCCAAATGTGGCATGGCAAAGAACTGTCTGAACAAAACATTTGATGAAACTTGGAGGCGTTTATTTGTCAGTCTCCTATTGTAGTGGTTGCATCCAAAAGGCACAGAAATATCAATTTAAAATAGACAAATATATTGTCTAACTTTGTCACTCTTTTTAATATATTACTGTTGTTTGTGGTCACATGGCACATGGTACAAAAACATAAAATGCAAAAATGTATTTTTTAACCTTTAAAATAATGAGCTATCTTTTGTGAAGACAGCCCTATCAAGAGCCTTTCAGCCTGATTCACAGCTTACTGAAAGCTTACTTTTTTCAGTGAGCTTTGAATCAGATTTTTTTTTAAGTGTTTAAGATCATTGCATGTTGTTTCATTTGGTCTATTGAAATGCTTTTATATGTGGCTGTGTAAATTTAGGGGTGGGAGAGAGTGCTATAAGATCTAAAAGTGGAAAATCTACTTGCCCTTTTTGGCACATGAAACTGATAAATAAATAAATAGAATGGTAATATACTTTGCTTTACAAAGATGCAAATGTAAGTGCATAAATAGAATTTTGTAAACCTCCTGCAATGCCATTGTTTTTGTAAATTACTCGCCTTTATATAAAATTTTCTGTTTCTGCAATAATTTCTTGCCATTAAACATTGAAATGTTTTATATCTGTCTTCCAAAACATAATCTACCATTGCTCAAGTATTTATGGATTTCTTAATGGTATTAACAATATCAGTTTTTATAATCTTACTCCTAACTGTAAATATATCTAAAAAATGACACGCAAAGATTTTATTTCTTTTCAGAAATGCATTATTCTATGAGAGATTGATCCTGTTGTATGCTTTTTTTTTTCTTTTTAATTCTGCTTCAGAAGAGCAAATAGATGAAAAGAGAGAGAAACGCTAGCTAATCTAAATTGGGAAATGAAGAGGGCTTTTTTAAGCATGAAAATTTCATCATCTTGTCAGCTGGCAGAATGCCTGCTGTGTGGATTCACAAAGGCTAAGAATTACACTTTCATGAAATTTTCCTCACTAACTGCCCTGGTTAATTTGAAAGATAACCCACTGTTCTAATTCATTCCTCAATTGGGCGGTGCAGGTTTTGTCTTTGATCTGACAAAGCATTTGTGTTAATCGTTTTGGCCCTCTACTAGACACTCTTGGGATTGTGCTTTTACAATAAATGTGTCTGTGATAGCTCTTTAGTCTATTATACTTACAATAGATCCATAGAACTGGTAATTAGTTCTGTACTGCTTTGGAAATGGGGAAGAATAGGTGTAGCTCTGTCAAGTGCTGCTGGGAAGTTTGTTTAGCTAGTTCATTTTTGAAGTGTTACCCTCAGCCATCAATGAAACATCCATGGTAGGGAATGGGTGAAGGCTGAAATATGCAAGCAGAAATGGAAAAACTGACCAACTTTTGTGCATAAGGAGGATGTAATTTCGTTTATAGCAAGTGCATCTAATTATTATGATGGAAACTGTTTTGTATTTCCCACTAGAATATTCAAATGCTCGTTTTTGAGCTCTGAGTAAATAAATGCTAGCTCTTAGATCCCCCTTTAAAAAGCCCTGTAAAAATCAGTATTCATGTCCATAAAATGAAGCCCACATCTTACTCAGCTGTTGAGGCGTTAGTTTTGCCAACTGAAAATAACTGAATAAAAAACCCCGACATATACTGCATATGCCATTTGAGAAATAGCAAAATTCATTCTGAACTGGTTGGACTGGGAATCTGTTGTCCCTGAAGCATCAGTTTTTTTAATCTTGTTTTTAAATATACAGCTGTGGTGTTATTAGTAGTATATTTATGGGCTAAAACGTGTTTTTATATGCTGTCTAGTTAATAGTGTATGGCATCTTTAAATCTTTTCATGTTTTTCAAAATGTGTAAAATGATGCAAACCTTAAAAGGGTTTTAAAACATATTGAAATCTAGGTTCAACTTGTATTGCACTGGTTTTATTTTACGGTCTTTTTCTACTGGACCACTGTAATCCATAGGCAGAAGTGAGTTTGAAGGCTATTGAACACTGCTAAATAACTTTATACTGTTCATCTGCGAAAATTCAGTGTTCAATAGCCCTCAAAATTTCTCATTTCTTACCTGTGGTGGGGTGGTCTACTGCTTGCGCGTTAGGTCGCAGTACAAAAGCATGTTGCTACACTTTTCAAGATCTCTGAATTATTACTTTATATATATATTGCTGTTCTGTTTATTGTATATGTAGTCTTGTGTTTTGCATTAGTATTTTGCACACTTAAAAAGGTAAAAGATTTATAAACAAGATAATATTGTAAGAGGCAATAGCATTCACACAGGTTTTGACATGGCATATTCGCTTAAGAGAACAAAGATGACAGGCCCCATTGTGAACCTGGAATCTCCCACACTGCAATCAAGTGTATTGCCAACAACCCACAGGTGTACACCACATGAACAGGTGAAAATAGGATTGTAGATGATAGTGATGACTTGTGTAATCATATTCTCTCAACAGTCATGTATTGAAAGCTTTGGTGGGTGGGTAGGGGTAAGAAGTTTGTTTGGCACGAGGGAAAGGTGCTTAGTAGTGGCAATAGTACAATATTTTATTGTTGTGCTAATAGTACGAGAGATACATAGGTGTGTGATGAAGAGTAGGTAGGGCCAGAAACTAGAAGAAATTGTGACACGAGCAGATGTAGTAGGCACAATCAGATAGCTAGACTCTGACATCAGATTAACTCCAGTGATTATTTTGAGTCTTTCCTGTTTATATGGAAATAGGTTTCTGAGTCTTTTCCAAGTTTGAAATGGTATCACTGTCATTTTGGTTTATATATACAGAAATCGAGACATTCATTTTTAGTACTGAGAGTTTCCAAGTCAAGGCAGAACAAAAAGCAATCGGTGTGAAAGATAAAAGATCCATGTGATCACATTGATCAATTCACAGTTTACTGGGGACCTGAGGGAAAGGAGGCTGCCACCAGATTATCGGTTTTCTTCTTCTGTCCACAGTAGTAGCATTTTCTGATTCTTTCCTTGATTGAGGTTGACAAATGGGTTGTATTTGGAATCATGTTTTGGTTAATCAGGAGATAATTAGAAATATTTCGGTTATTAAACAGAGCTATCAGTATTCTACCATATAAGCGTTATACATATGTGTTTGCCGATATAATTTGTGTTTCTTGAATAGTAAAAGATAACCCTTTGGTCGCCATGTGTGGTGCATTTTGGGGATGAGTAAGCAGTTACTTGTCACAGCACTCTTAGCGTCTCTTAACTGGAATTGATTCACTATTACTGCAACTTCTCCATGATCTGCCCTGTAAAAGAATTGTTTGTTTTAGTCTTACGGCATCAATATGATTTTTAGTGAAGTGTTTCAAAGTAATGATCGATATATCTTTACAAAGGGTTTAACTCTCTTCATTGGATTTTACTAGCCATGAGGGACGTGCATCCATCTTACTGATGGTTGAGTGAGTCTGAGTGTGACTCTCTGCACTCTGAATTTCAGCCACTGAGAAAGAGTGAACATAAGCAAGGGAGCAGTATCTGTTTGCTCTTGATTCTTCCTAGTGTTTAGTCCGCAATCTGGTACCTTACCAGGGAAGACTCGTAATAATACCAGATATCTCTCTCAGCTCTTTGTAGAAAAAGCTCCCCAGGCTGGCCACTGTGTGGAACAGGTTCTAAGAAATGGGGATTGCTTCAGCAGAGTAAAACTAACTTTGTAATTTCCTCTGTAGGTAGAATATAGGAATGTAAGGGCTTATTATCACAATAATTTGTCTGCTTAGGCTTATAAATGGCAGTATGTGAAGATCATGTTACAGGAAGTGTGCCCAGAGGTAAATATGGCCATAGTTATGATTGCCACCAAGTGTGTAATGTTTACCTAGGTGATTGAATCACTTATCTAATAACAAGATGTTGCTGTCTTCAGAGGATTACAGAAAGCACTGTCTTTGAAGGTACTCTGTTGGAACTGATCTGTTGCCCCAGTCGAAGCAATGATGAATTTTGGCAACACTTGGAGAACGCATTTGTGCTGCAGTATACAGATATGGTTGCAGCTTAGTTTGTCTGACCTGGCTTTAAACTGACTGTGAACTATGTAGCTTTGGTGCAGCAGTAGCAGTGTTTGTTATGAGAATCTGTAGACAAGAATTTAAAATCTTGGGTGAATCTGTGCAGCCAGCCTATGGAGAGATCTGTCACAACTGCATTACTAACAGTGCCTGAGCAAGCTAGTTTGAGAGAAAGTGAGCAAATGTGTCCTGCTTTGTATACCTTGGATTGACAGAAGGACAATGGATGCTATATAGCTTTGTAGGATTTGCTTCTGAGGCTATTTCAATAAGAAATCATGAATCACAAGAGGATTTATGACAAATCACTGGTCTTGAAAGGAGAAAGGTTCATCTTTCTTCTTTTTACAGTAGAGAGAACCATTGTAAATCTGTTTGGTTTTTTATTATATTCAGTCTAAATTTTTGATGGGAAAGGATCCCACTAGTCTCTAACTAGAGACATTACAAGAAGCAGAAGTCCAGCTTAACTAATTAAGGCTTAAAGTAAATTTTAAAACCACCAGTTCTCATGTAATTTTGATACAATTAATGTCTTATACTGTAATAACTTGTAATAACAAATTATTGAAATATGAAACCAGATGAAGTCTGTATTATTCTACAGGAACTTTTAATAGATAACACATAGCCGGCTTGCTAGGAGATGACACAAGTCAACAAGGTTTGTTGGCCTTGAATATTTGGTGCTGGTTGCTGTATGCATAATTATCAATGCTTACAGTGCTCAAGCACCTTGCATCCCTCAGGAGAATCAAAGTTAAAATCTGAAGCTGAAGAAACCACGTTTTCACTGGACATGGTTCTTTTCACACAGATAAGTTTGTTTGATGTACATGACCTAAAAATGATGTGGTTATCAGAAATGTTTTCTTAGAAGTCACAAATAATACAGAAACCCGTAGTCCAATACTGATTTTAGAAAGTGAAAATTACTAGCTTTAAAAAACTAAACTGCTTAAAAAAACTAAACTACTTTTAAATAACTAAAGTGGGTCCATCTGTGAAAATTCAGAGTAAAAGGGACATGTAAAAGAACAAAATACGGAATGTTTTATGATAATTGTAAGACATCTAAGTTGCCTATCCTACAGTTTCTTAGTCTTTATTATAAACCTGCCTTCAGCTTTAAAAAAGCTTAAAATAAATTTTATAGCATTTGGGAAACTCAAATATTTTTAATGCACTAAGCTGTTTTTTTAAACATTTTTATTTGGTGCTGTCTTTCATAGTCCACATTCATGAAGATTGCTGAATAAGAAAATTATGTGGGTTGAGAGGTGACAGAGGGCATACATGAAAAACTTCATCTATTTTTTCCTCAGCATGCTTATCCTTGACATAGTGGGAATGGGTCTTGCAGGTGTTTATTTTTTCCTTCCCTTAGATGTTAAAATAATTATTTTAATTTTCTTGTTTAAAGCAGTTAATATTGTCAAAAAGTATTTCCAGTAACATTTAGTCACTGCTATATTTCTTGGTAAAATACTTTTAGAAAAATTAAATAAGGTGTTCCTCAGCAGAAGTGATTCCTGTATTCAAAATCTCATTGTATAGAAGCTTTGTAGTTAGAAGGTTATTTCAAAAACTTATATTCAACTTCATTTAAACAGCTGTTTAGTTCTACATGTTATTTAGTATTTGGTGCAGGAAGAAAAAAATATATGAATGCTTAAGCATTCAAGGATCGAACAAATGAAATGGGTAGTTCAGACCTTTCAGGTTGGTTCCTGGGAGTGGAGTAATATAGGTGAAAAAACCCCAGAGCAATCAGTCTGGGCAGCGCTATTTAGCTAAACTCCTCTGCCTCTGTGTCTTCATGCATGTACCTAGGGATGGGGAAGGCAACGCCCTAGTTGAATGAAACTTCTAGGGAATTATTAATTTTTCTTTTACAGGAGCAAAGAGGAGTCTAAGGAGTACCAGGGATAGCACAACAAATTGTCTGTAAGATTTCATATGTCCTAGGAGACACCAGAGTAAATTCTAGCAGCCTGTGCTGTGTTAGAGTTGGTGTTTATTGCTCCTCTTGACTCATGAAACCTGTACTTCTGCAGGTTTGTGTAAGTTTAAGAGAAACAGTTTTAAGAGCTAGTGAAGTTTTGGACCATCTGAGATTAAAAAGAGATAATACTTCATTTTAAGTGAGAATGTTCCCATCTGCAGGAAAAAATGGTGAAACAGCATCACATTAGACATGACTTCATAAAAACGTTTTGCATTTGCTTCACTGTGTCTTGTTCAGAAGTCAAGGTCTTGTAAGTGTCTCCATTTTCTACAGAGTGCCAGTATTGCTTTCAGTGGATATATGCAAGTGTATTTCTGTTTTGATTTTTTTTTTTCAAATCCCTGAGAATTAAGAAAACAACCACTTTGTATGCCTACTTTTGGGTGGTAGTGTGACTTGAGTGTGGGACCTTATTCCAATGTGTAGCTGGCTAGTAAAGCTGTGCTCTAAAACAAGTGGTGGCCCATATGTAGTAGCATCCTATGTGTAGGTCTCTGTAAAGAGTCCTTGAAGCTTATCAGTCAGGTTAGCTAGATTTGTCCTCTGATTGTTATTAATTAAATAGCTACTGATAGACTGCAGCTTTTTACTGAACTTTAGTTACTCCATTACTTTTATTCATATTAACATGGTTATTTGTACTGTCTTTTTTTTTTTTTTTCCTTCAAATTGAGCCTGATGAATTGGCAGCTCTGCCTGTGCTTTAGTCCCATGTGTTCTGTGATGGCACACTGCTTTAAAGGCCCTTTTATTGCTGAAGATGAACCTCCCCTCCCTATTTCCATGCCATGCTGAAGATTATTGTCTCTTCAGTCTGCCCACAGCTGCAGCATCCTATAAGAGAAAAAAAAAAAAAAAAAAAAAAGCTGTGTAGTCCTGCTAAAACAGTTACAGCAGCTAAATGACAGTCGTTCACTTCCTTTCATCTGAAGAGTTTCAGCTATCCAAGTATCTTCAGTCTGGTAGATTGTGTTAGGCTTTGAATCCACAAATGTATGAGAGAAAAATTTCTGAGGTTTTCCGAACGTATACCAGGTTTCTACATGAAAAATAAGGCTTTGCAGAATTTGGCAAGTGGATGTTTTCATTTTCTTCTGAAGAAAATTGTTGTCTTTGTAAGTGGCATCTGCAAGAGAGGCATCAAAAATCTATGACTATGAGTAAAGATCTCCGGACAGAGATGCTTATGCACTGATGGAACTTCTTCTATCTATAAATAAAAACCTCAGTTTCAGAATTGTAGCAGATATTCTGAATGTCTTGCATCTTTATCTTCAACCTCCTATGGAACAGTATAAACAAAATGTTAATGCTTAAAGATCGGCTTGGTTTCTATACTGGACCAGAAAGCAATGCTTCATTTTGGTTTTGTCTTTTTCCTTTCTGTATTGGTGGCTACAGTTCAAATGTGGAAAACAAGAATGCATGAACTCCCAAATGGATTTCTTTAATACACTCACTCAACAACAATATCATCCCAGAGATTTATTTAACTGGCATTTTTCTTGTGTTCTTTTTTCCTTTATCACTTGTCACACCCATGCACATGTTGGAGAGAACTTTTGTAATAATATGCTTTCCTTTCCTAATGAAAATGTGGCCAGCAGATCAATGTTCTTTCTTTTCCCCTCATTTGATGGTAGTTTCTGTATTAACGCCTTCCATTTGGATTATGTATGTTTTTAATGTCTTTTTTATTTGCATTAGCAACACCTAATTTTTTCACTCTGCCATGGATGTGAAGTATTTAGCATTGCGCACATTTTACAGTTGGTATGTCTTAATTATTGTTTAAATTTGTTAGAAGTTACTGAATTTGGAAGAATTATCTGAAAGGACAAAATAGGAGGTGGAGTCAAGTGGAAGTGTATCCTCATCAACTCTTCAGTCAGCCCCCATTTCTTTGAGTGCAAAGCAACCCAGCTGTGAGGATTGCTGGCCACATTCTCATCAGAGACAGAAAGGAGGGGCGGGGGGAGAGAGAGGGAAAATTAGCAAGACAAAATTCCTCTCTATCAATCCTATCTTTACACAAATTCAGACTTCTTAGTTCCCATACGTGAGAGTGTAACTTAATTTTCAAATTACATGATGAAAGCACATCTGTCCCAAAATTAATACCTCTTGAGAATATCATAATTGTATATACTGAAAATAATTAGTATCTGTAATTTGCAAGTCATAAATGTCTAATTTTTAGCGAAGTTGTTTGTTTCCATTTAAGATAAATTCTCAATTTAATATCCAGAGAAACATTTGACTATGCTACAAGGGGGCCAGAATTGTTTAAAAACAGAGAACCCCCTCGCCCCCGAAATTGCCAAGACACAAAATGGCATATGCTGAATTCTGTTGCGGAATATAACATTAGATTTCTGCAAGAACTTTGTAATTACTGTAATAATTTTTATTGGATAATACATATTTTTTTTTCTCATACTGAAGCAATTCATGCTGGATGATCTTGCAATAAATCTAGCAGATACCACGCTACCCGTTCATATGACCACCTATCAAGCGCAAAGACTGAATGTGGAATTTTAATTTGGTAGAATTTCTCTTTTTATGTATGTGTGCATGTATATATGTTTGTATGAATAGTGACATTAAGATTAATACAGCTCTTCAGAAATATTAGATTGTCTTCCAGTAGTTCCTGCAGTGTTGGTGATGCTTTTTCACACTATTCTTTAGTATTTGCATGTGGTTTTTATGCTTGTTTGAAGGAAGCAATTAATCAAATTCCCCCTCCCTCCTACTGCTTTCTACTTTTCTTTCTGTGATAAGGGATCAGCATTTATGCCGTTTTCCTCTTTTAATGGAGAGTCTTTTGGGGATCACCTTGTTAGGTTTTTGTTAATTTTTTTTTAACCCAATCAGTGAAGTAGGAATAATGGAGTAAACTGAATTGTGATATGGCCCTTGAGAGAGTTTCCTGGCTGATTAAACATAAGGTAATTTTAGAATGTAACACCCCTGCTCCCTCCCCAACCCGTTAAAAGACTGAAATACCTTGTAGGGAATTCATAATTAAAAATTCCGTATACTTGGACTTGTCTTTGGAGACTTCCTAACAAGTGAGTCAGGCATCTTAAGGATGTAGAAGTAACAAAATAAGCCTATATTATCTGCCAAGAAATGGTCGGGGATTACTCTGAAGTTTTATCTTCAACGTTTTCTGCTGAATCCATTTGTGAAGGGCTTCATGAGGCTAGTGGCAAGATGCCACTCAGTAATCAGTGTCATTCAGAAAAAAAAAAAATAGAGTAGCAAATACCTATTTGAGGAGCATCTGAGCTTGTGGTGAGAATAAGGAAAATTGTCTAGGAGCGATTACAAGTTTTCATAACGAGGAGTACATTCAGTTTCTATATAAATTAAACCACTGCCTTTCTAGACACAGATCTGTGTGTGAGCAGCCATCATCATAACCAAGGCCTAGTCTCTCATATTGATGGAGTCAATGTGATAACAGCCCAGTTCTTGTTCCAGAGAAAAGGTACCTAGACAGTTCTTTTCTCTCCCCTTCTCTCCACTCTCATCTTAATTGCAGGTGACTCTTTAGCTAGAAATTTTTCCACTTTATCCTCTAGTGGTGAGCCACTAAACTGTCTGGAAGGGATCAAACATCATGCAGCACTAGGAGGCTGTCCAAAACTGCATTCCTGTAGGAAAGACCTTCAGAGTCAAGATGGAGGTAGCATGACATCCTTAAAATAAACTGGTTAGTGAAAGAAAATGTAAGATGGACCTCTCCCACTGTCTGTGGTAGTTTCTTCAGATTAATTCTTCTAGCAGACTTCATTGGTTGTTTTTAGGACATTCCAACTATGTCTCAATAGTGATAATAACAAAGGAGTTTTGCTTTTTATGTCTCTTAAAGTGTTTTTGGAACTCTTAGGGCATCCTTCAAGTTGGAAACTAGTATGTTGGAGTATTGTGCTTCTTACAGAAGGTGATGGAGTAGATATTTGGAAATTGTCATTCCTAGTGGTTAGAAACGTGAAGACTGTCTGCCAAAAACTGAGGAACAAGAAATCTGCCAGCATACAGAACGTGGCAAGAATCTGGTCTTGATGCTGGAAGCATTCAGGCTAAATATCCATCCATCTTTAGGCAATTCCTGTAACTTTTGGCATTTACAATATGAGATAATTTCAGTTGCTGGTGTTAATCTTCAGTGGTCTTCAGCAGTGGTCTGAATAAAAATAGATGCCACCTGGAATAACCCATACCCTCAAATAATGAGTACTTAATATAATATCCTTCCTCACCAGAGAAAATAAGGTCTTCTGTATTGGCTTCCACTCAGATTCCTGGAATGGAAGCAAAACTGGCCCTGCCTGCGTGTTTACTTGTTCAGCCTGCAAAGAGGCTAGCATTCAGTACTGATGGAGCAGAGAAGCTTTCTGGGGCACCAAAATATCAAGACTAAAATCACAGTGCAGTAGAGATCTATTTTCTCCTGGTACTAGGCTTTTTCAGCTCTGTTAGAGTGGTCCTTGTTAAAAAAGCACTGACCACAAAAATGTACTGGACAAGAGAGAGTCTGAAGAGGAACAGAATTGTTCCAACAGCAGGGAATTTTTTGGGAATTGAGATGACAGTGTTGATTTGGGACTAATCTGTTCACCTCCACTAAAGAGATGAGGACCAACAAGAAGTGTCAAATCTTTCACTCCCTTGGCAGGGCAGTGGATGAATGAGCCTGGGAACTCTGAACAATGCCTTTTTATCTCATCTTGTTGCTTTAGTTTAATATTTAATACTTTCGGTTATGTCAGGAGAGCAGTTAAAACCTGAGTTAAGATTACTAAGATTCAAATTAAGATTTCCTAGTTTATGAAAGAGGGTGGTTTTTGTTATTCTTTTCTTCCCTTCTTCCTCAAGGCTTATGACAGGAAAAAATGTAAATCCTTAAGTTAGGTGGGTGAATCACTAAACTGCAGTTTATTTGGTTACAGAAAACTGAGTCCACACACTGTGTCCAGTTGATGTGAGGGGGCCAGGGGCAGGAAAGGAGGCCTGCTGCAAGAGGAGAAAGCTATTTGGGCTGTCTTTTAGAGTTTTACTAAAACATTACTTACTAGGAAGATACTAAAGATACTTTGTTTGCAGGTGCCAAAACAGTAATCTAACTTAAGGGTTATAAAAAAAAATACACTTCCCTCTCTTGCCCCTGCTTTATTATTTTTACGATTTGAATTTTGATACTAAAAGAAGAAAAATAGACTGTGAGCTATGGATTCACAGGAGGAAACAAATCACTTTTTCTGACATATCAGCTACATGGGTTAGGAAAAAAGCTGCACGAAATCTTCATTTAGATTACAGAAGTTGTTAAGTGTTAGCATTTAATGAGTATGTCTGACAACTTTTGGGGTAAAAGGCCGTCAGTTTCTTCAGAAGAAATACGTAAAACATTTCTCTAGTTGGACAAGGCTGTCTCACCTTTATGAGATACCGGCACACCTTGACCATACTTGTGGTCTTTTCTCACATTTTGTTTTTCTCCTGTCTTCTTTCACAGAGGCAAATTCCTTTGTTGCCCATTCTGTTCTGTATTGTTGCTTTCCATATTGAATGCTCACTAGAGATCTTCCATACCTTTCTGTTTCTAGAGGTGTGTATCAACAATAGCTGCTATCTCCACATGCCTTTTTTTTTCTGGGGGCAAAATTATATATACTGAGCTGCCTGATTAATCAACCTTATTATCAAACATTTAAGGATATATAACAATTGTATTTCATTATTATGGCAAATGCTTAAAAAGCTTGATTTTCAGACTTTTCTTTCTGATCAGGAAAGTAGGTAAGATAATTCTTCCAACTGCTCAAAAAGTTAGGAAGTTACTGGGAAGTAGCTAAATGGGAGAAAAATCTTCCCTCATTTCCAGAGTACAGACATCTACTTCAATGAAGTTGTGCTTAATACTCAGATGTTACCTTTTATAGGAGGTGTTTCTTGCGGAGGAATTACTTTGTTGCATTGCCTAAAGGAAAATGCAGATGCTTGTTGTTGTTTCTTTTTAGTTATTTTGTTTTTTAACCCAGCAACCATTTTTTTTAGAGCAAAGTTGTGTTAAAACTATCAGATTATAAAAGCTCTGCTTCTTTTTCATAGAGCCTTGGGGCCATCCTCGGATATTTAGTTGCTTTTACATATTTTGCAAGAGAAAGATGAGAATGCGTTTTCCTTGAACTTAACAGTTTGGACAATTTTTTATAATCTAGTAAATACAAATTGTACCCTGATTATCCTTCTATGTCTGTCAAGCAAATTTTAATGGATGGATGAATGAGTCAAATCCTATGCATGGAAATATACAAATATGCAAAATGTGGGTCTAATTACAAGGTTGCTAAATTTACACAAGGTCAGGTAAACAAGGCACTGTGTAATGATTATTAATTGTTAATAATGCCTTTGGGAATACACATTTCTGCTATGAACACCTAGCAGTCTTGCCTTTTTATTTATATGAAAAAGCCAAATTGATCAGCTATTAGAAAAAACAAGAGAGATTATTTTATCCCGTCTTGCTTCTACCTCACTTCCTTAATTGCTTACTAATTATTTCTGAGTAGGGGGAAGGATACTGTTCTGAAAAATAAAAGTACATTCAACAGTTATATATGAAAGTTCCACAGTAAAAATTGAATAAATTAATTAGCATTCATTTATTGAATAAATGAATAAATTAATTAACAGATAACTTTTCCTTATTAGGTCATGATGCAAGGAGCATAGATGCTCCTACAGTCTGTTGCCCTATGTGATGAAGAAGAGCCATTTTTTCTGTTTCTTAGTTATCCTTTGAAACTGTTAATTTTTTAGAAGTGGTCAGTCTGTGCTATCTTCATTCTCTTCCCCTTTCTTTCACCCTCATACACGTACCTTTTTAACTTACCTGTCTCTTGTCTCTTTTTGTCCACTGTGTTTGTCATGTGTCTGTAAGACAGAGGAATTTGCAGAAAAGGAGAGAAACAAGGCTGAAATGGGAAATATGGGTTCCATTGTTAAATGAAATGAAACAAAATTAGCAAATAGAAATTGACTTGGCTAGTTATGTATTATTATATTGGGTTTAAAGCTGTATGAACAAGCAGTTCATTGGGACAGGAATGGTGAGGGAGATTGCAGGTAGAAAACCTGTCTATAATGAATTTCAAATTTTTGCCTGATATTTTTCTCTGGTTTTGCAAGTACAGTCCTCTCCCCATTGCAAACTGTGCAGCAGCCCTAACATACTTTAAACAGTATCACTTGCTTTCTGTAACTCCTCCACAATCCTAAAATAACATATTCTGAAGACAAAGCAGGTCTAAACCTCATGAGGAATCAAATACTTAAGTTTGGTTTAAATATTGAGAAAAATGTTCAGTCTTTTATGCTTGTTAGGTCATTGCAGCCCAAAAACATACTGATTAAGTAGTAACTTATGAACAAAGGTGTTTAATTTAATAAAGGAGATTGCCTAGTGTAGTGTTAGTCTCTGACATAAGCGGGATGCTTAGTGATTCAAGGAACTCCATTATAGACAAAATTTTCGATAAAACTTTTTGTAGGATATGCAAGTTCCTAGTTAGTGGCTGACTTTTCTGATAAAACTGGAAGTATTTTCACCTGTATGACTGCACAAGTCTACTGCAGATACAGCTTCTATATGGGACTTTGTAGCAAGGAGTTCCAAAGGCTATTTGATAGTGTTTAAAATATTTCTGATTTTCATTGCTGTGGCTTTGTCATCTTTTCAGCTTCACTGAAATTCTATTTTGAATTGCAAAGATAAACAAAGCAACGAGTTTATCATCTGTATACTTTGTTGTCCACATTTCTAGGCTTTCTTTTGTCAACTTCTGTTTTCATTGACTGTCTTTTGCACTGTTTATTTCTTTTTTTACTATAATAGTGGTGGCAAAACTAAATATCAGAAGGCACTGATGTTCAGTGATGCGAACTGTGGTTTTGATGGGTACACAAAGGCTATAGCTATTTATCAAAATCCTTTTCATTTTTTCTGTTTCTCAATATTCAAGCATAGAATTGCTTAATATAGATTGTTTTTAGCAGATCATCAAACTTATGGCAGCTACTGTATTAAACACATATCAGCTTATGTTAATACTAAGAATTAGCGATAAAAATTTTTCTTTCAACTAGTCAAAATGTACCTTTTTGTAATACATCTATTTACTTTTTGTAACATGCTGGTCCCTCTCTGGCTGCTCTTCTTTATTTTCAAATGTTACTAGAAAGTGATGTATTTCACTGTATCTGGTATGTTTATAACCACTGAAAAAATTATTGTATCATACCTTTTTTTGTGTTTATAGAGCTGGTTTTGTTGCTGTTCTTTGCATTGGTTTCCTTTACCTGGTTTTAGTGATGTGCCCAGGATTGTAGAGACAGTATTTCAAGCAAAGCCTCTCTGCTGCCTTATTGAGAGAAAAGATTACTTTTAGTCCTTTGTTCAGATTTTTCTCTGCTTCTTTCTTCTCATTCACTTTTCCTTTTGATTAGTGTATTATTTTAGCATAATTTTTGCCTTTCAGCGTCAGTTTCTCACTGTGAGCTAACATTTATCATTCTCACATCTCTCCTCCCTCCCTCCCCAATATGGCCAATATTATCCATGCTGGTTTTCATATTTATGCTCTGTTATAGCTTTGTTTTTATCTGTTGCATTTCTGAATCTTTCTTATTTTCCACTCTTGTAAGAACTTCTTCCAATTTGTATGTAACTGTCACCTAAGCAGTTTCTACTGTTGATTGTTTTGGCTCTGAACAGAAAGCCTGGGTGGTAAACAGCCTTATAAGCTTTCAGAGGGTAAACTTTTCCATCTTCCAACATGAGGAGCTCTCAATTTTGATATGAATTATTTGTCCTTTCTCCTACATCAGTGTTAAAGTAAGTCTGGTTTCTTGCTAGCAAATTGAGTTTGTTTAGGTCAAGCTGACCTCCATCTGACATCCCAGAAGTTTTGTTGTTTTGGGTTTTTGCAGGCATCCTAATCCTTGCTTTTCTAATGTTTCTCTTTTATAATGTGAAATTAATGCCGGTAGGTGGACTCTATTTAGCTTAGTTTTGTTACTTTCTGTAAATAATTTAAGTGATTGCTCTTTTCACTGTTTAAAAAGTAACTGTGAATGTTCACATATCCCGAAGACTGTCTTGTAATTCAGAATTATTCTTTATTTTACAACTGTGATGCTACAAACAAAATAAAGTATGACTACATAATTTGATCACTTGGACCAGGCTTGGGGCACTTTCTGCTACTGGTTGGATTTTGGAGTTTGAGTGGATTTCTTTTTTTGCTAATTCCAGTAAAGTAAAGGTATATGTTGCATTGTTGCTGATATATTTTTATTTTATTCCCCTTCAACTTTTATGCATATTGATAAGTTCAGTCTGTTTTGCAAACACTTACTAATGCTATAATACGTTTTCCCATATCTCCCTTCTCAAATTTTTACCGTTATTGATTGAAGATTCAATTGAGAAATGTGTTTAGAACCCTGCTTTCTGTGGTAATCATAGAAGTCAGTGGGAAGACAAGAAAATTGTATTGAAAGAAATTGTGTGCGTGTGTGTTTTGTGTTTCAGCATAGATTATCTCTGCCAAAATAATAGCTGTCATTTTGTTCTTGTTATATTAGTGGCCTGTAGCTTACTACTACCCCTTTTGCCTTGCTTTTGTCCATTTGTCTATTTGTGAGTAGAAAAAAAAAATTTGTGAAGGGCCATAATTTGGGGGCTTTATTATGCTAATAAAATCAATATTTTATTTTGTTATCTGTTTAAATTAAATATTCCAAGATGGTGAACCCACTCTACCCTAGTATCAAAGCTGCAGACCTTAACATTCAGTGACTTTGAAACTTGAATTCTGTTTAGAATTTCATGTCATGCCTGTAGCAGGAGAAAAAGATGGAAAATGTATACGCTGAGCCTATAGGACTTCCTGCAGTGCTTATTAATCCTTTATGGATCATTTGAAATGTTTCTAGTTTATTTAAGCTTTGCTGCTTGTATCAGATTGTTCCTGGAAAAAAAAGGGGGAAAGTGATCATGCTTTGAATTTTTAAAAATGATCTCACTTTCAAGCAAAAGCACTTTTATGCTCCATTAGAGTTGAATTTGCCAAACTCTTACATCGCATTAACACAAGCTTTACTGGGTAGATAAATGTGTTGTTCAAAGACTGACTAGAACTTTACCAAACTGCATATTAAGATTTTGTGGTCTTGCAATTTTTGTCTTGAATATTTTCTTCGTGCAAATAGAGGGGAGAGACAAAATTATTTCATTAAGAAATTGTGCAGCACAGTTTTAATCTGTTAAAACAAGATAGAAAATAGGAAAATCAAATTTTATAGTTCAGTATAAGACTAGAGAGTCTGCAAAAATCCTAAGTGTGCCATCTTTCTTTCATGAAGAAGCATTCAAAGTTTATTTATGTAGCTGGAGCTCTGCTTTTTGTGTTTTACTCCTGTTTTTAAAATAGTTGATAGAGTTATAGAATAAATGCATAATGATTTTTAGCTTGGAAAAAAAAAAAGGCTCTGGATCCACAGGCAGGAGATGAAAACTCTGAGTAAACTTATCTTGGTGGCAAATTAAGGACTAGTCTTCAAATTGAATTTGCTAGTACAAGGGTTAGCTTGCTGTTTAATTTACTACACTTCCCAGGAATACAGAGGCTAGCAGATCCCTTAACAGGAGTGATCTGAAGGTTGAAACATCCACAGCTTCTATTTATGGGGTTCTTTCCTCTCAAAATATATAGTCCTCTGTTTAATTAGTAATTATATTTAGGGGTGGTTGTGTTGTCATTGTAAGTACTACTTTCAGGGAACTTTTTAGTTGTGTTTGCCAGTTAGACCAAAATACATTGTAATAATGTAGATATTACATCTTCTAGTTTTACTATTTCCATAATATGTTAATGTGTTCTCTGCCCAGAATGATGTTTTTCAGGCATAGATACGAAGTTTCTGCCTTAAAAATCAGTAACTTCACAGCAAAATGGAAAATTGATTGTTGTTAGTCCCCAAAAAGTCTCCTGTAAGAAGTCACATTCAATACTAGAATCTTAGATTATTTCTTCGTTATTTCATATGTTTTATAACATAGGAGAAAAGATTTATGTCAATATGAAGTAAAAACACCTTTTTATATGTTTATATGCTTTTACAAAATGCTTATTACCATAGTAACTGAGGGAGCCTATTAGGTTAGTGTATTTCTTTAAATGTTTCCAAACATACATAAAGTATTATCCACATATTGCACCAGAAAATTTAAGTCTCTGGTTTTTTAAGGAGCTACAGGCTTCTTAAGTGCCCGTACTAGTACATTATCTGTGTATGTGATCATGGTTCCATTAAAAAAAAAACAAAACTCAAAACCAGAGGGAGGAAAGGGAGCAAAACTATGTGAAGTATGAGCTTAAACTTTCAGACACTTTTGTTTTTGTATGGATGTGTGATCTGGCTTGAATCTCAGTCAAAGGAAATTCAAAAAAGGAAATTTTAATTTTTTATGTATGTGTATGTGTGTCATATATGTAAATATGTATGTATGCACCACTTACGTACGTGCTAAAGCTAATTTAAAAGAAAAAAAAACTTCGAAACACTGCAACATGAGTGAAAGTGTTGTCACTTGTTATCAAAGTTCCTGGCTTAGAATAGATGTGTCTAGTTTCGTGTTTTTGTTTTTCACCTTCCCAACCATATCCCCTACTGATACGCACCTCTGGTGGCTGGGATGATGTTTTATTTTAATAAATTAACATGTTTCCCACTAACATCTTCAGCTGTCCTATGGAGCCTTAATGTTTTGGTTTTGTTTTTTTCCAGCCCCAAATATCTGAAACTTGTGTACTATTTTGGTTACATTAATTAACTTTGTTTCTCTCTTAAGTAGTTGTGCCATCATTCAGTGTGTCATGCATTTACCTCTGTTAATTCTCATCTGCAGTGTTAATAGTCATAGGTTAGTATCTCAAATAGTAATGCATTAATATCTCAGAAAAGTGGACACAATTCTTAGGACTGGATACAGTGTTTCTCAGGCTGCAGGTACTGCTGTTCTGCAGCTGGTCACTGGGCATTCATCAGCACTGAACTTCAACAGTGGCAAAAGCCGTAATCAACTGACATTCATTGAAATAAGTTTCAGTGAGAGATTTAATTTCCATTATCCATCTGCTAGGGCTCTCCTGCGAGTGACTTACCATAAGCAACAAACATAAATAGCTCTGACTTCTTCAGCATGAATTATAGTCAATTCTGAAGGCTGTGGAGAATTGGATAAACATTGGGAATTATATTGGGGTTTTTGCTGGTATCAACCTCAACTAACCAATACGGCCACCCATTCATTCATTTTAATGTCTAGCTTAGTTTATATCAAAACAAGAATTTGTGGCTTGCTTCCTCTCCCATCTAAAGTAGTTTCCAAACAGATTATCATAGAGGGATTTGAGGTGAAAGGGGCCTCAGAAAGCTGCCTGGTGGTCCAGTTCTTCACTTCAAGGAGAGCTATCTTTGAAGTTAAATCCAGCTTCAGAGTTGCTCAGGACCTTGTCCAGCTGTGTTTTTCCTCACATCCTTGGCCTGGCCTTCCTGAAGATTTTGTAGCTGTCCATCACAGCACTCCATCATGCACTGTTGCACATGCCACATCTCTGCAGTCACCGTGAGGTCATAGGTTTCTAAGACTGTGCATGGACTTCAAATTCCTCCTTCTTGTTCTCTGTGCTGCATGTCTTTGTGTAGAGGCATTTGAGATGGGTTCTCAGCTGTGCTGCCTTCAAGGGAAATGTGGGATGTTCCCCATCATGCTGTCCCCTGGGTGTTTCCTCACTGTTCCATGTACTGTGACTTCTCTCCAGGCTTTGGTCACCATCCCCAAAAGACTTAACGTAAAGTCCTCGTTAGGTTAGCAAGCCTGATGGAAAAGATGCTATTCTTCTGCTTTGGCAGATGGATTTTATCACTTCCCACCTTGTTACTGAGGAGAGGCAAAGGATCAGTTCCCTCGACCTGCTGGCAATGCTCTGCCTCATGCAGCCCAGGATGACATTGTCCTTCTTTGCCATGATCCATGTTGCTGACTCATGTTCAATTTGGTATCCACCAGTTTTGTGTCATCAGCAAACTTGCTGAGGGTGCACTCTGCCCCATCATGCAGATCATAAATGAAGATGTTGAACAGGACTGGACCCCTGGGCTACACTGCTACTTCACTGGCCTCCAGCTAGACTTTGTTCCACTGATCACAACCCTCTGGGCCCGGACACTGAGCCAATTTTCAAGCCACCAAGTTTTTCCAACCACTGGCTCATATTACTTACTAGATTTAAGTACACTTTGTATCCTGAATTTTTCTCCCATGAATATACTTACACATTCTGATCGAGCCCACTCTATCTTCCTTTTTGATGGCGAGAGATTGCTCTTCAAGGTCTGTTGCTGCTATGCGTTTTTCAAGGCCTTGAAATGTTCTTTATGGCTCTTCAGCGGAGCGTACCAGTTGTTTTTCGTTCTTTTTAACTCCCATCACAAGGACCGTGTGTGCTCCAGCATCATTCTCACCGATACCTTTGAAGAAATTCACCTCTCCACATCTTGCTGTGACTGCCTTTAAAACTTGTGTTGAATAACTTATTTACCATGACTCCTTTTCAACTGATAATTTCTGGCATACAGTATCCCCATTCTGTAGGTGTGACCTGCGGTCTTTGTCGCAGTGTGTCGTTTTGCTGTAGTAACGTGTTTTGTTTTGAACGAGCACAGTTTACCTAACCAATTTCCTCATGCTTATCATTATCTGCTGTTCTACTTTTGTCATCTGTAAATTTTATCTGAATTGATTTCTCTCTTCTACTAATCACTGATGTAAATGTTGAAGAGTGTGAGTGTAACCTTTTCTTTGTGATACATCACGAGAATCCCTCTCTATCCCATATTGACAAATGCTCACTTGACTGTCATCACTTTCTGTGTCTTGGAGAATTGATTTTTTTGAGATGCTTCAACTTTGCACCTCTTAATCCGTTTCACGTGTACTTTATTATCACTGTGCAATGCTAATTCTATTGCAATGTCCTTTGGAAGCAAATCAAACACTGTTGAAGCGATTAATTATACTTCATCTGCCTTTTTCAACCAAACTTGTAATCTTATGAAAAAACAAGCTGTCATGTTTGGTTGAGGCTGTTCTGTATAAAAACATATTGGCTGATGTTAATTATATTCCTGATCTTAAACTCTTGATCACTTAAGGTCTGTATCAGTATTTCTGTTGTTTTTCCTCAGGTTAATATTAGACTGATGCCTACAAATAGTTACATGGATCACTCTGGCTTGCTTGTGTAACTGTTTCCAGGCAAATTAGCATTTTGGTAGGTACCTGGGTCTCAGTCTTTTGAGGTAGCTTCAAGTGTGGGGAAGTCCAGCAAGTAACGGATCTTCTTAGCTCTAATAGGGCTATTAAGTTCAAGCATTTGTTATATGAATGTGCTGAATTTTGAAGACCTATTAAGTGTTCTGTTCCTAACACTAAAAGATAGTTGTTTGTCTTTATTTGCTACTAGACTGTTACTGTGCTTTTCCAAAATCCAAGAAAAAGTTGCACTTCTGGTTTTTTTTGTGCTGTAAACAATTTTGTTGCTTTCATCACGTTATTTTCTTAGTTCTATATTCTTAGTTAATATCTGTCTTAATTTTTCTTGTTAGTGTTCTACTTCAGAAAACTTTCTGTCAGCAGCTGTCTGCTTTCAGTCTCCATTTCTTATACATGTGTTTTATCCATTTTACCATCTTAAAATTTGCTTGTAATTTTCCTTATCTTAAGAAAAAGGGCTTTCAAATTGATTGTAACTGTTCTTTTACCCATATAAAATATAATCAGGTCATAATACTGTTTGCTAAGTAGTTGCAGTCTTCTACTCCAGTCATTTAATTTTTCTTTACCTGTCATAATGAAATTCAGAATTTGTTTCAGACTTTTTTTTTTTTTAATTAAGTAATCTCTCTAGATTTTAGAAAGTACTAGTTCTAGATACTTGGGACAATGTGTATGTCTACCACAAACTCAAAGCAACAACAGCGTAGCAGCAGAATTTTTCTATCAGACAGGAAGTAGCAAGTAACCTTTCTACTCTCAAGAGGTTGCAGTGGGAAAGCTTTCCTGGACTGTACTAATTTCAGTATTAAGCTGTTGGCTTTAAAGGCCTTGTAGGTCTCAGTAGCAGGTAACCTTTTAAAAAAGGAAGGATAGGGTATTTGAAGGATCATACTTTACCTGCTGTTTTTATGCAGTTTATTCTTCCTGAATGCGATTTACTAAATAAAAAATTTTAGTGTTAAAAAAAAAAATCCTCAGCAATAAAAATGTCCTGTTTATTTCACTTACTGTGTCTGTCACCAGTGTATAAGCAATAGAAAACAGTCTCTTCCCCATGCTCAAGATTTTTTAGTTCAATGATTTTGTGACAGGCCTGTATTTCTGTTGAGTTGGCTTTTTTCCGAATGCTTACACATGAGCATCAATTGCTTAAGGCCCATCTGGTTACTTTAGTTGGTGTCTAGAATAATTTAGGTTAAAGAAATTCCTGGATGTCTTCTGGCCCAACCGTTCCACTCATAGCAGGTCCAACCTTGATGTTAGGTCAGGTTGTTCAGGGCGGTTCTACAACCTATCTAAGCAAGACCAGTGTGGGTGCAGACAGATCAGTTTTGTGCAGCCCTTTTTCCTACTCTTAACATGGCCCTTTTCATCCTGAGTAGTCATGCAACCAGTTCCAGATGGTCATGTCCACTTCTATGATAAAGGAGTAGTACTGACTGGTTTCACATCAGTCCATTTGGAAATGGACCTGGGGTTGATGCAGAGGAAGCTGAACTGAGGGGAACTGGCTGAATTAGAACATTCAAACACGGTATCTGCTGTTTAAGCACCTGGCTGGGCAGGTAGGCTTTAGCATGAGGAGGCACGCATGGATGAAGATCACCTGTGAAAATTTGGACAAGAAGAGCAAACAATTATATTTGAGTGTGATTGGTTTAATAAAAAAGGAAAAGTATGAGAAAATTCTTAAGTCTTTGCCTGCCTCTGCTATTGACAAATGCTGGGCAAAATGTGTAGCTTGCGGAGAAGGTGGAAATTCACTGTTATTATGGTTTACTAAGTTTCTTTCAAGAAGCAGAATCTGTGTATTCCTTTAAACCCTATTCTCAGAAAGGGCGGAGAGATGGATTTCTTTTTTTTTAATTTAAAAAATAGAAGAGAGATCCTGATACTGCAGAGCTGGACATTTAAAAGCTGAAAAAATCCTAGAATTAATACTGTTTACTGAACCATAATCCAGGTCATTTATGTATGATGTTGTGCCATTCTGTCTTTTTTTTCAGTACACTGCAGCCTGTAGGTTGGCCAGTACTCATTAGATGAGCAGTGTGTATTAGTTTCTTTCCATTGCTAGATGCATCCACTAGATGCCCTTTACATTACCGAGTGCTCTCTCTGAAACTTGGCCTGGAATTATTTTTCTCATGGAGTTTTCTGTGGCCTACTTTACTGTTGAATCGAATGGATCTTAAAGAACATCTTTACAAGAGCTGTGTAAAACGAGGAGACAAATTATTTTTATTTCTCAGAAAAATGAACCATAGGGGAATGAACGTCGAAGGTGTCCCTAAGTTTGAGGCCCAATTTCTGAAGCAAAGGACCTGATTTTTCGGAGTGTGTAGTATTGTATAATGGCCCAAAGCACAGCTTTCCATTTTCAGATGGGTCTACTCAAACTTCATCTGTGTAGACCTTCAGATTTCAATGGAAACACAATGATTTCTCAGGTGGTCATTGCTCTTGAGTCCTTTCAATAAACGCAAGTGACTTGTCCAGCAGCATGGAGAGTCTGTGTAGCAGAGGCAGTAGTGTGTTTCAGCTCTCTGAGGCTGGATTCGGTTGCCTTTAGCACTTTGTTTTAATTTCTTTCATTTTACTACATGTTCTCCATTGTTCATAGTGCATAGGGATGCAGCAGTTGTCTTGTTCACTCTGCAAGCCTGTTTTATACTAATGGCAGTCCAATAATTTAATGAAAATTAAAATATAGATATGGTCCTTTAGCTGTAAATTGACACGTGATTTGTATGTACAGGGAACTGAAGTGAGGATTACGCTAGCTTCTGATTGCATGCTTCTTACAGCTTAATGTATTTTTCATATACTCTGTATGTGAACGTGCAGTGAACATCCATTGCTAAAGGATGCCATTGCATTTTGTGGGAATGATACACATACATCTGATTATAGAATTTGGCCTGTATGGAGACATAACTTGCTTTTATTAATGGTATCATGAAAATTAAGCTCCTAACAGTTCAGTCAGTTCGCGGTGGCTTAATAAATGTTTCAGCACAGAACTCATGCTCTAATAATATTTAGCAAATTTATTGTGAAGTCAATTAGTAACATGCATGACTTTTTTCAGCAGCTTTTTCTTAAGCAAAATTATTTCTCTATATTTGTTACATTTCTGAAATAATTGGTTTTATATAGTTCGTAAAGTCTTAATAGAAGCCTATACTCTAAGTTCCTTACAATTACAAAGAAAATAAGTTTAAAATTATTAGTTTATTAAGTATATAATACTATTCATAGGCAAATGTTTTAATACAGTTGATATTCTGTTAGAAACCACCTGATCTTATAATTTGAAGGTTGTTTGGTTTTTTTGGGGTTTTTTTTTAAGCAGTTGCTTCCTCTCTGATTTTGGATTTTAGTCATGATTTGACTTAAACTTTCATGTCTTACTAATGCTGCCAGCGAGAGAACTTGAGCACTGGATAGTTTACTTAATTATCTGCTATACAACATCTGCTAATGTATATTAAAAAAAAAATTTTAAATGCTGTCTCATCTTTAGGTCCACTGTGGACAAAAAAAAGCAAAGGCAGATATGATGACAGTAGCTACCCCGTCTGCTTGGCACTGTCTTCCTCCTCCTCTCACTTTCAGTTTTCAGTGTAATGAAGAGCAGGAGAACAATATTCTGTAATTAAGGATTCCATTAAGTTGAAGAAAAGAGCAAATGGAGTTGTTTGTTCTCCTAGCTGAAAAAATTTGTCTGGGGTGGGGGTTAGCGGTAGTAGTGTAGAAAGAGAGAGAGGTGGGTGGAGAGACTAAGTCAGGGCTGTTTGTTGAATATACTGTTAAGGACTGTTACCATCCTAATTAATCAAGTTAGAAATTACAGCTGTAGTTGGTTTCCCCCCAATTCTTGTTATCAATTTTCTTCTCTTTTGAGACAAAGCAAATATAAATTTTGTGTTCATTTGTCATTCGTTCTTTGACTTCAGCATCTCTGAAAATAACAATGTAGCACAAAAGACCAGTATTTACCTAGTTGTAATGTGGGTTGCCATGGTGTTTTGCAAATTATTGCAATTATGTTCACCATGCGAGTCGCCCTTGGTAACTGGCGAAAAAACTGATAATCCTGTTTTGAACAAAAGGTCAAATTGCTGAATAGAAAGTCTTGATTAACTAAAAGATGTACAAAGTGGAATTATTTCCTACCATTCAGAAATAGTTCTTGATCGGGTTTGGGGGAGGGGGTGAGTAAGTACATCTGATTACTGAAGTACAAAGCATTGAAAGGATGTTGTCTTGAGCCTTTCATGTAGTCTTAATGGTGGCTTTTTTGTCAAATTTACCCATTTGCGGCATTGAAAGAGGCAGCTGCATTTAAGCTTGAGAGATGGTGCTTTTTCAAGAGTTCAGTGCATGGAAAGTTCTCAGCAGTATCTGCAGTTTACTATTAGACCTTCAGCTATTAAAACTGATGTGCTGCATTTGAGCCCATAGCTCTTGGTGCTTGTAAAACCCTCTGACTGATGATCTAATAAAGTGCTCTTACCGGACAATCTCTGATCAGATACTTTAGAAAAAAAAAAAAAAAATAACCACGGCTCTGAAAAGGATGGGGGGTAGAAACACATGGCTAAACAGAAAAGTTTGCTTTTGTAATCTGCAGTGGAAATATTAGTAAACATGACTTTATTTTCAGATTAAGTACTTCAAAGGACCAACATATTGCTCCAGAAATAATTTTATTTGCATTTACAAAAGTAAAAATTAATCTGAAAATTTTAAAGGTTCTTCATAATCACCGGTTCTCAACAAATGCATATAAATATACAGAGGGAATGGTCCTCTTCCCATTCTTGTATTCAAAACGCTGTGATGGATTTCCTGCGTTTTAATGCTGTGAATTTCCTTTCCTCTTTCGTATTTTTTCCAGGGGGAGAGGGGGGAGGAGGTGTGAGGGAAGAGGTGAAGAGGATGAAGGGGTTTTCTTTTTTAATTATTCTGCTTTTTGTTTTTAAATACCTACCTGGAAATTAATTCTTAAAAGTTTGGAGAGCCTGTGTGAGAGCAGCATGAAAGCAAAGTAAACCTGAACAAGTTTGTGGGTTTACATTCTGCATCACCTAGCAACCCCCCTGCTCAGCCAGTTCTCTTGTCTGCCCCCAGTCCTGTTTACAGACCATTCAGACTGCTCTTCGAAACCATGAAAGATATTCAGTTTCATTAGTGCCATTCTCAAGGAGAAAATAATTAAACTTAAATGAACAAACACTGCTTAGTGATGCTTTAAACTTTTCTAGTTTAAGGTGACCAGACCGTTGAGACTGCTTTCTCTGCCATTACCTTACATTCCATTGAGCTCATCTAAATTTACATGTCTATATATCTATGTGCATTATCATTTTTAAAGTTTTCAGAACTGTATTTACTCCCTCAGTATTTAGAGATGTTCATAACCATATTGCAAAGACAAATGTTTCACATAAACAATTTTTTTGTCTCTTTGCTGACTTGAAATGTATACTTGAGTTGACAAACCTTACTATTATTGCCCTGTAGTAAGTAAAATCTCTGTGTGTTCTCTATGACATCTGATGTCATATTGAACTTCCTGCAAGAGAAGTCTGTGACAGAGGAAAAAATTCAAGACTTTTGAAATGTTTGAGGGGAGAGGGAAGAGGGCAGAATTGTGGATGAAAGGGGAAGAGTAGTGTTTTTTAGCTTTCTGACCAAAGTAGAGGCACAGATTTTAAGAAATCTTGAGTTCTTACTGTTCGTATATTGCTAGATTCTTTAACAAGCAGTACATGGATGCTCTTTGTGCTTTGTTGACAGTGGACAGGCAAAGCAAAATTTTTTCTGAAGCAAGTTACTGTACTTAGTTGTGACCTATTGCAGCCTAAGAATGTGGCTTGCTTCAAGTTGTACGAATAGGGAGAATATTTTGCAGAATGGACTTGAATACCCTTATAGAGGTTTTAGCTCTCCATATAGAAACATATATGACATCTTTCAGTGATCCTTTTCTCGATGTAGTTTCCCCTATCTAGTAATTTTAAATATGCCTTTTCCCTAGTTGCTTACTTGAAATCCAGTTTAGCTGTTTTCAGATAGTCTTAAGTAAAATGAAATTGTTGGTAATTGGTGGCTCTCTTTTGTGAGCGGTATGTTAGCCTCTGAAGAATTTGCTCTACTTTTTAATGTTTTAGGGTGCATGTTTTGGCACCTAGAACCTTATTTTACTGAAGATAAGAAGACCAAGGTATTGGCTTTGATGTGAAGTAAAGCAGAACATGAGTTTATAATGTGCAACTGTTAAGGTTGGAATTTGTCCACTTGTGGTGCTATTACATGTGTTTAAAAGAGGACCACTGTTTGCATCAAACCTATCATAAGGGTTTGGAGTGTTCTATTATCCTTTCAGCAAGCTGATGACAGAGCCTGGTCTTTGCACAAATGAGATCAATAAGTTTCAAATAACTTGTATGAAATGACATATGACTGTACATTTAAAGATGTCTTACTTCTTTTAAAAAAATCAATTTTTAATAACATGTAAAACTCCAGCATTGACCTACAAGACATTTTTCACTTCTGTCTTGTTTGATAATTTTGTTTAAAACATTTTTTACATTAGCTTGAGCATTTGGGTTCTTTTTTTGGGGGGTAGGAGCATTTTTGCTTCTTCCCCTATCTCTGGCTTTGATGGTTTTTTCCCCGTGAGACTCTTAACGGTCAAACTGGTATGACAGATACTGCTGAGAGTAATATTTTCTAGAGATTAATGAAGTATTCTTTCAATCTTGGGTGATTTCTTTCAAATTTTTTTTTTCAATTCTGGATTAGAAAGCAATTCAGGCTCACTTATTTTAGAGTATCCAAATCACAAAATAGCATTCTACAAGCTTTCATTTTCAGTAGCCTAGAAATAGGCATGATATTTTGTGGCTGACTTTGCATCACAAGAGCGATGCATTACTCATAGGACCTTGAGGTATGTGAGTACTGAAAAAACTCCTGAAAAGTATGCTTATGGGACAGAATTTTGTTGTAGGCTAAACCCTCTCAAGTTTATGTCAATTTTCCATAATACCCAAAGGGAACTAGGTTTGGGTCTTTTCTTTGGGTGTTTGGGATCAAAGCAGTTGGGTGCGAAAAGGTGAGCTTCAATTTTTGTAAAGGCTGCCTAGAACCCACATCAGTGCTTCTTTCATTCTAGTGTCATCAGCTTTTTTAAGATAGAAGGACACTTTGTGTTCTTCTGAGAAACTCAGGTCGTGTGTATTTCTTCTCTCATGCTTTCTTTAAGGTAGCAAGTTAGTGTAGCTACATTGCCCTCAATTACAGTTTGTCTAGTTGCTTTTGACCTTCTCAATATGGTCTTTTGAAGATGTGATTCCCATTCTCAAGGTGCTTTTGGGTCAGTTTGGGCTGGCAGCTTTCCAGTGCGGAACTGAGACAACAGATGTGAGTGTCTCTGAGAACAGGAGGTTTCAGCAGATGTTATTCTGGAGAGGGTATCCTTCACTTTTACCAGCAGTACTGTCTCATTGGGTGGTAAAGTGATAATTTGCCTTCCACTAGGAAGTTGTTGGCTAATACACTTCAATTTGATAACATCCTTTAATGTGGTTCCTGTGATAATACTGGATATATAACCAAACATCTCCAGGATCTGTAATGCTTTCAAGTAGTACACTTTCAAAAGCAATTTGTATGTCCGTGTTACCATTCTTTAGTTTAAGAGTCAGTTCTGTATTTTTCCTGAAAGATCGCTTCTATCCATTAATCAGCCTGGATAATGCTGACTTCAAGAGGAGCAGAATGAACCATCCAGGAAAGGAGTTTCCTTTCCTTATAAGAGTTTTTTATCCACTCCATCCCACAGATTAACTCAGATCAGTTATATAGGCCAAAACTCAAGAAGCTCTGAAAATGAGGAAGTGCTTTGAAAACAAATTGAAATGGGATCTTCAGCTTTCATTGAAGTGAAGCAGCATGAAATGGAGTGTGAAATGCTGTGGTCCCTGTGTACTTTTTCCCTATATTGGATGATCAGGTAGCATCAGACTCTAAAAATATTCATACTGAGAAATGTAACCTATTTTTTTCTGGATGAGGAACTAGCTATAGTATTTATTATATAGAAAAAGAAAAAACCATGTGAAGTCAGTGTCCAAGAGTGAGTTCATAAAATAGTTCCTTATCTTTACTTGTGATCCAAATAGTCATATACCACACTGGATCTGTGATCATGTCTCTTAGTGCACTATAGTTAGCTTTACATATAAATTTCAGGAACAAATTTCAGTCGTTGTTACTATAATAGTTACCAAAACTATTTGCATTTCTTTTTGGAATTTAAAGCCAAATGTACACAACACCTAACAAAATACCAGAGAACATGGAATAAGCATTCCCTGGGTAAGGGATTTAAGCTGTAGGGTAAATTTATAAAGGAGTATATGCAAACCTAAGTTGCTTCACCATTCTAAGCATATGCTGCAGTATCTTTTCCTTCAGCTAGATGAAGCTTGATGGCATGTTTAACATGGTACCTATCCAAGTTAAAATAAAAAGACAAAAGCTCTAGTCAGCCAGCATCAATAATAGACTCTTGACCCAGCTCCTTTTATGAAAAAATTTTTCTGAAGAGTCTGCGACAATATCAAAGGAATTTATTATTATTACAGGTAGGACAGCAGTATAAAGCCTTAAAACAAGGCATCCTCAAAGATCATCCTTGTTTTGTATAGCCAAATTTGAGTATAAATATGTTATACAAGTTAGTTTAAAGAGATTTTTGACTTAAAAGTTTCAGTTATGCCTGGCAGTTCACAAGAACTTGAACACACTCTTCATTTTGGAATTCTTTCACATTTTGAAATTCTCAGATGAAATTTGGACATATCTTTATAGCTACTAAGGGGTCTCTTGAACCTGACACTAGGGCTTCTCACTTAGTACAACTTATATCTCTTGGTAGTAACATATTAAAGAAGTGGAGAGAGCTTTTCCAGTAATTTCGTTTTAAAATTTTGACAAAGTGGAAAAGAAGGTTGGAGTTGCTAGTATTTCAATAACAATATTTATCCATATATTACTTTGAGATCTAAATATGTCTAAACCTATCTATTGAAGAGGTTTTGTAGGTCTCCTGATCCTTCAAAGATAAAATGAGATCCTTCTCATGATCAGAGAGACGTATTTTTTTTTATTGGTGCTTCGTATGTGGTTTGCTTGTGGAATATCAAGCCTTTCAGGAACCTGAAAAAGTCGCTGACCCAGAATTCTGCATCACTGATTGCTTCTAACTCCATCATTCTGTTTTTTAGGATTAGTTTACATGATTCTTGTCAATAGAGTGTGCCTGCTCGTTCCTTATCACAGAGATCATAACTGACAGGAAAAAAGTAAAAATTGATGCACCACCTGTGAAGCTGCAGGTCCACCTTCTATTTCCAGAGCTAACTTCTATTAGTAGCCTTTTACAGAGCTTAAAAAAAAAGTCCGTTTCCTCGGAGAAGTTGTCAGTTGGAGGATTTTATAAAGGCTTCATTTTAGATGGTGGTCATTTTGCTAAGGGGTGAGGAAACAAGGAAGTCTGATGGCTCATTTTCCATACATTATGCTTTTGTGCGACAGGGTATTCTTTTTTGTTTCCCTAAAATTTCTTTCTGACAAGATTATCTCCAAATTTCACTTTGATGAAGAATTTACTTGTCTTTTCTTTCCCCTGCCCAAAGAGGGTAGATGACGAAGAGGTAGGTTTTTAGATGCCATGTTGACCCACTCTTTTATAAGTTCAGATGATTCAGTCTCCAGATTGTTTGTATTAGTAGCTACAAGTGTTCCAGAGGAATGGCCGTTCTCTGCTCAGGCTGTCTAGGAGACACATAGACATGACTGAGTCAGATGTCTTATGATATCATCCGTGTGGAACCCTCCTGATCAAAGTGTTCTTTACTGAGTCTGCTTTGCTAGTCTCGTGGATAAATTACTCCATCCATAAGAATGATCAAGCAACTATGTGATGTATCTTTGTACTTGCTCTGGAAAGACAATCAGGATGAAGGAACTAGCTGGAAGCAGCTAGAGAAAGTATGTGAAGCAGGCAGGCACCAGGATACAGCAAGGACTTTTCCCACAGATGAGAACAGTGTGTTTCTGATTATGCCAATCCTACCCTCATTGAGTCCTCCATCTTGAGAAACCCTTTCAAAAATTGAGTCTATTGCCTTTCTTATATCTAGCAGGAGTAGAATTGGTTTCCTTATAAGAGAGGTCTTCTGATGTTTTTACCAGGTACATTTCCCCATGAAAAGCTGAGATGTTGCCTGAGGAACCTGAGTTGTGCTGGACTTCACATTGCTAAGTGGTAAAGTTTCCCATGTGAAATCTTGTTTCACTATTTACGATAGCATCGCAGACCTGGGGGGATTTATTCTTGGGGTTGCAGCAGTAGCAGGTAGATGTCACCCTAGTCTGTGTTGTCTACTGCGATTCCAGTGCGTGACACTAGTTCTTACTCTGTCATTCAGATTTTCACTGCTGCTGAGCTCTCACCAGCACAGTGCAAGTGCATGGGATCGAGTCAGTGTTACTAGTAGAGTGTTTCTTTGTTCTGGACAGGCAAAAAAGCAGATTGAAAGTTGAAATTACTTAAAAGCTGTTGGATTTCTGGTACACAGCAGAAAAACTTTCTGACTTCACAGCAGTACCTCATCTTTAAGTGGATATTGACACCACCTTTGGAGTTTTAAGTGTAAAATTGTTATGAAATTCTTAAAAGATGTAGCTGCTGGTAATAGTGAAAATACTCACCAAAGCATGTGCAAACAGAGGTTTTGCTCAAGTTCTAATTCCTGAGATGCCATATACTACTAAACAACATTTGTCTATCTGCTTCCCCAAACATTCAGATATTTACAGAAGACACAGACTGATGGAACAGAGAGAACACACCTGGGATGTAGAACAAGTTATTGCAAGTGGAACAGATAACTTTCAGGTCACTGAATCAAGTCTGCTATTGCCACGAGAAACTTTGTATTAAATACTTCATAAAAACGTCTGTCTTTTAATATTGCCTGGGAGTATCAGTAGATTATTGATAGTTTTCCCAGTAATGCAGTATTAGTGGAACCTTATCCTTCCAGGGAATTTCAAGCCATTTTGACCAGATTTTCCCTGTTAGGCAATGCTATCCGTAATAATGGACATTGCAGGAAAATGCAGTTTGAAGCTTCTGGCCTTGAAAAAGTGGAAATAATATGCTTTTGTAAGAGTAGTCTGAAAGGAGAGGTCAGTTTTAAGTTAGGGTGGCTTGGTTAGTAACTCACAGTGATGCCTGAATCAGAAAATTTTCATTGTGTTGTCTTTCACATTCAGCCTACCAAAAGCTGGTTTGCTGATCAGTGATATGAACAGCAAGCTTATGCTGGTTGACAAGGAAAGCATGTCCAGTTGCTTTCCTACACTTTCCTTATGGCATGGTTTCATGATTTAAGGTGATAATTTCAGCTCTGCAGTGAGGAAGGCATGGATTTTGGATCCAATGAGGTTGAGGTTAGGTATCCTAGCCATCTGGCGAATGGACACCATCCATCAAGATCACATTTTCAAAAATCCCCATTAAGACTGTCTTCAAGGGAGAGTAGGACTGTAGAGAAGCAAGAACTAATTACATGTTAAATTCAACTCCAAAGTGACCAATAGTGACCTCTGAATAATTTTCAGTGCTTGCAGCTTGCTTCTTTTTACTACTGCATTTTTTCATTCCATGTGAACTTTTAAAGCATTGTAGTTCCTCAGCATCCAGACTGTGGGAAGGCAGGAACATAGATACAGAACTGAAGTGTCATGGAGAAGCACATCCAGTCTTCTATTGTAGCAGGCAACCAAGCTACATTGTGAAATGTAATTTGTAAAAACTATTAAGATAAAGCTCGATAAATGTATATTGTTGACTCCTGCAACTTCTGTTTGAAAGGCTGTTCCAAAACCACTTGCCTCTGTATTTTGGGCTAATAGTTATAATGCTTGTTGATCACTAGAATGTGAGAGGCTAATTCTCAAGAACAGACTTACAAAGAAAGAAAATTACTTTTGACTTGCAAATTTCTCCCCATTAGCTACAGTTTGTGGACATAGTACTCTTCAGGGATTTTCTTTTATATTGTGCATTTACTTCAGGGTTTTTTGCATACATTTTTTATATTTTAAAATGAACGAAGCATTTGTAGACAGAATGTTTGGAAATGCTGGTTGCTTTTTTTTTTCCTGACCATCTTGGGTTTCCTTTCCCACAGTGTTGCAGGTACCAAATAGAACAAAACTGAAGGTTTCCTATTATGATTTTGTTTGATCTATTGCAAATTAATTTACAGACTCGGTGATAGCTGCTGGGAAATGAAGGATTGGTTTTGTTTGGTCAGTGAAGATGACAGGCATGGATCAAATAAGGATTAACAATAATGCACTTGAACAAATTGAATCAGAACATAATGCATGTATTGAATTTGATTGCAACATGCATGTCCACGGAAAAGTTTTTTGTTTAAAACAAATCAAGGCTATGGCTTAATTATCAAAGGGAAACAAGAGACATAAAGAGCTACATGTTTCTGATACTGCTTTTTTCAAAAATAGCTCCCTTCACACAGTTATCTACATGTTTAATTTCCATGCATAATAGCAACAGTTCTTGTTGTCATTTGTTAAGAGAGATTAACAGATAGTAAGTACAAACAAACACAAATAAGGCCTGAATAGAGAGGTGACAAAGAAGAAAAGACCTCTTTAATGTTAATTATAACTGGTAGGAAGTCTATACAAATGACATTAACAGTTTTCTATATGAATTGAAGGGACATTGAGTTAGTATCTACATAATGTTTGGGTTTTTTTATCATAGGCAACAACTTAGATCTCCTTGTTAAATGTAGCTCATTGAGAAATGTACTTTTTAATGAAATTTGTATGTTTTGATCATTATTTCTTAGTAGTTGAAAACAAGTGTAATAGTAACCTGTTGAATTTGAATGTTTATTTGTATCCTAAGCTACTGGTTTTAGTTTAAGCAGGGTTTTTCAGTTTTTTGTCACCCGTATTTTGTGACCAGCAAAGTTCCCAGCACTTTCTTCAACAGTGACTACATTAGACTGAAACAGTTGCATAAAGAAACTGGCTTCAAATATCATTGTGTAGTGGTAGTCTGGGTGGACCATCTATGCATTCCCTTATGAGACAATAGAGGCAGTACCTTGCAAGTGGTGTAGTCCTTTGTTTCTTAATTGTTAGCTAAAAATACCAATAGGTGGCAGAAAACACACTGTTACTTTTATCATGCATTATTTTCATGGTTGTCTATGTTTGAGTGTTCTCCTCAGCTGAAGTTGGGATGCTGCTCCCATTCTAGGCTTTGTTTTTTCAGTTGCACTTGGCATTCCCTAACTAAGTACCTTACTGTCTAGCCGTTTCCATGCTTAGTTTTTCTAGTATAATGCATTGTTTTAAAGTTCAAATGTAGTCTTTGAATATGTTTTGAGTCGCCTACATGAGTGTTCTCTTTGTGCACACAGGCTCTTAAACAGGAGGGTTTTGGAATGGGTGAGGGCACTCTCCACACCTCCCCCTGCCTGTCTGTGTATTTTAAGGCCCTGCTCGTGTCAGAGTGCCACCAGATGCTTCACAGGAAGGTAGAGATGCCACATAATAAGCAAATATGGCATAAACAGCTTTCCACAGAGAGTATAGCTTTTGTCTCTAGGAATTGACTTAATGGAAGATCTATGACAATTCATTATCCTTTCCAGAAATGTTTTTGTGTTCTCCCTCACAGTGGTTCTAATGGTATTCTCAGTACTCACATAAGTGAGTCCCTGAAGGTCTCAATACTATCCTTGAGTTGCTTTTTTCGGTAGAAAGTTATTCCATATCTATTAAAATTGAGTTATTTAAGAAATATGAGGCAACACATTATCACCTTCCTCTTTTAGAAATAAATCCTAGATTCATTAACCAAACCAAAGCTAAGGACTGTCTTTTTGGCTTGAGGCTCATTTGTGTCTGCTAACTCCAGAAGACACAGGTCAGGTGTCGCTGTTAGGTCAGGTCCTAAATTAGGACTTCTCATGGTGAAGAATCTGCTGATGAAGTAGTTCAGTCTTGTTGAGTGACATCTGTCTTCTAATGTCACTTGCAAAATATTTGACATAATTAATTTGTATGTGACAAGGAGAGTGGTACTAGGACTGCTAGGGCAACAGTTGTGGAAGAGACCGAAATTAGATCTACAGAAGACTTCTGAATGCTTGGAATTTTCTCATCTTGCTGTATTAATTATGTGATGTTTTACCTTGTTAATCTGTATAACGATAAAACTCAAATGTCGTGATCAGATACACTGATCATACTGTTTCCAGAAACCTTGCTCTGACTTCATTAGGTGTACCTTTAGTTTACTGAGAGAGTCTAGAGCAGCGTTTGCCTCGTCCCAAAATCTGTTAGGTATATTGCTTTTTGGAGATGCTTTTTTCTTCCTCCATTTACTATAAATCGGTGACCAGCACTAGACTGGGTATTAGGCTTTTTAGATAACCAAAGCTGAGTGAAATGAACCCCAACTGCATGTCTTAATGGACTTTCCATTTCTGCATTACAGACTTGAACACATGTCATAGGTAGTGCTATATACCTTGCTGTTGGCATGAAATTCCCCACAAAGTTTTTCTAGTTTGCCCACATGGGCGTAAAAGCTCCTTTCTGTAAGAGTAACACAAGTGTTTTGATTGGCTTGGCACTGAGTGAGATAATATTGAGTGTAAGACATGGCTGTAGAAATGGTGAAAGAAGAGAGGTCTCCGGAATAAATTATTTGGAAAGGATTTGAGGTTTCATCATAAACAAACAAACAAACAACCCTGAATCAGACTTCCAGCACTTTTGAAAAGATTGTAGAAGAAAATATTTTCAAGTTGAAGAAAGGGATAAAGCTGACAAATATGAAAGAACGCAGTGTTCAGGTTATCTGATCCTTTAGAGAACAAGCTGCAAAAACAAACAAACAGTTTATCTCTGCATACTCCAGTAAATTATAGGAAATACATAGACAAAATACAAAAGAGAAAAAAACTTCTAAGAGTAGACCTAATCAAATCCCATTCTAACAAGGTTTTGGAAAATGGAAAACTAAAGTTTATGTATTCGTCCGCACAAGTTCCAAAGCATTTGAAATAAAATAAATACGTAACTTTAAACTAAGCTACTGACATATTCATATTGAATCAGGATGCTGGATTACTGACTGAGGTACAAAGTACAGATTCAGTTTTGACCCTGCCAGTGAGGAAAGAAAACTTAAATCGTGTCTTATTAACAAATTTGCTTTGCCAGCAAATCAGAATCTCCAGGAAATGGAAGCCAGAAAAGGTATATAGTTGTAGGCTTTCATTGTTGACTTGTAACCAAGATGGAAATTAGTGACAGTAGTGCTCTGAGTGGAGTTGTGGAAACTGGAAAGGCAGGAAACATGGTAATAATTGGAATCCTGAGCTGCCACTGTGGAGATATAAGTAGAAGTCATTGCCAGAGCATAATGTTGGGGCAGCTAGTTAAAGAGCCAGTGAGAAGGGAAGCAAGCAGCTTCTTGAGTTGTCCTCTGATTTGTAGTATTTCTGTCAAACTACCAGGAATCATGGTATAGTTAGATTAAACTTCTTTGCAGGAGCAACAAAACAAATTTTGGAAACAGAGGCAAAAATAAAGTCTTTCCCAGCAGAGACATCAACAGCTGATCAACTGAAATGCAGAGTTTGACAGTGCTGAGCTGCTCATGAGTGGTAAAAGCAAAAACTGCTTGAGAAGAGTTGCAGAAAGACCTTGTGATACCAAGTTGACTTGTCAGTTAACAGTGGAAGATTAAATCCTCTGCCAAGTAATGTTAAGTGGTGCAGATGCTGAAAACTGAATCTTAATTTTGCATACAATGTGTGTAATGACTTACTACTGCATAATAAAATTATAATATATATATATATATTCTTGGGTAATAATAAATATCTTTCTAGAAATGACTGCTCAGTGCTCAAATGCTCAGTAGTGCTCCATGCAAACAGAACTTGAGGAAGGAAAGGAGCAGAGAACAAGATGGTAAATACAATCTTGTTTCTGTATAAATTCATGTGCATTTAGCATCCTGAATACCGTGTGCAATACTGGTTTCACCTCCCTCCTCATTTGTCCTGTTATCCCCACCCCTCCTTTCAAAGAAGACCTGGAGGAAATTCAGAGAACAGCAACAAAGATGTGGAGTGGTTTCCATGCAAGGAACAAGTAAGTAAATTAGGACTGTGGTTTGGAAAAGAGTTTGATTGCAGGTGATGTGATGGAGGTCTGTAAAATCATGAGTGGCATGGAAAAGGTGAACACAGAATGACTATTCCTAGTTTCTCCCAATATAAGAACTAGAAGGCATTAAAAAAGAAAAAAAATTGTTTTTTAATGTGTTGAAGAAAAATAAGATTCTTTTCCTATAGTGTGTAGTCGTTCTGCAGGATGTTGTAGACGTTAAAAGTTTACATTTGTTTGAAAAGCACTTGAAGTTCATTGGGATGGGGGTAGTAATGCATCCATCACCACTGAATATAGAGACAGTGATTGAGGAAGTCCTTGAGCCATTTCCAAAAGCTAGAAAAATCTGGAAAACTTTTACTGTGTGCTTTCTCTTATGCTATTCCTTAGGTATCTGCTATTGGTGGTTTTTAGAGATGAGGTGTGGCGTTGGTTTAACTTGTGGTTGGACCTGGTACAAAAGGTACCTCCTTACCAATCTCAGAAGCATTCTTTCTTTCATACTCTTAAGAGAAGCCCTTTGTGTTGTCTCCCTGAGCTGACATAGAGCATGCTGGCTCAGATTTTATTTCATTTTAGCTCGGCAAAATGTTAGTTTTTCCTAAGTGAGTCAGTTTACACTGAGGTCTCAATAGCTTCGTACAAAAAAACTATTCAGAAAAAAAAAAAAGAAAGAAAGCTTTTTGCTGTCATCAGAAAACCTAGAAGTTAAAATTGTTTTTCCCCTCTAAAACGCAAGCAAGGAAATGGCACTTTAAAATTTCATCTTTTACAGGTCTCTGGCATGTCTTGCTCTATGGTCTACATAGTCACATAAAATAATTCTGTTATATGCTAA
>NW_010145776.1:1327-51327 GCF_000699245.1 Pterocles gutturalis | reverse complement strand
AATTCTAATTAATTTGCTTCTGTCTTTTCTCATCTTTAGTTATAATTCAAAAGAAAGAACATTTTCTGCTTTTTTTTAATGTGTTTTTAAATTATTATTTCTCTCTGCTATATATAATAACCCTTTGGAGGCTTGAAACAGCAACGTTTCCTGGAGTTCAAATTCACAGTAGTCCATTGTGGAATATCAAATGAATACTGAATAATAGTTATTGATTTTTATTATTATTTTTAGAAATGGGAACATTTAACTTCATGCTTTGAAAAGTGGAATAAAATTCTAAATAATTTGCATGTAATTTTTTTCAAACCATTAAGTACAAAGTGACTGAACGTGGATCCTGCCAGTTATGGCAGTCCCCCTTTTTAGGGTTTAAAAAGCTTAATATATGTGCATTCTTGCACATTCTAAATCTCAAAGTACTTTAGACATAACAAATGGATTTACAAACTATATATAGGTTCACTTACTTTATCACTGAAGTGCAGCTACCTCAAGGATTGAACACAGCAGCTGTTTAACAACCTAGAGAAGCATCGAGTGGCAGCTAAGAGCAAGAGCTGAAGAATACTGTATGAAATGAAGCTGCAAAGGGAGCTTGAGGTGTTTGAACAAATTATAGTCTAGTAGACTTAATTTGGCCAAGATGCTTAGGATGTACCACCAGAACTTAACAAAAGGTGCCACAGGACCTTTAGCGGTTGTGTGTCAGCTTCCATCTCATCTGAAAGATAACGCGTTGTTCACTTCTAGAGACAGGTCCAGCATGAAGAAGACTCACTAGAATCGCTTCATGCTTTTGATAGATCTCTCATGCAGAAACCAACAATAATTGTAAGATAGGACTGGATAATGGAAGAACAACGAGAGAAGGGCTAGTAGAGAAGAATTAACTTCTAATAAGAATAGTTTCTGTGGAGTTGGTTGTTATATGGGAGGATGTTTCATGAAGTGTGAAGGAATTATTTCACCACCATTTTGCATTTCTTGATATTTTGATGTTATGGTTAATGACATTCCCTTCGAGAGCATGAGAAGGTGGGGAAAATTACAGAAGCTATGAAAGAGCATTTGTTAAAGCTAGGAGCTAAATGGTAACGGTAACAGATTTCATCATGTATGAGACAGGGTCTTTTCAGTCTTATTTTTTCATTGTGGAAAAGTTTTGAACAGGTTATGCTAAGACAGTTATGGTGCTATGTGAAGCCTTCATCATAATTTGACCTGGAGAATGGGTTATCCTGTTTAATCACCTGGTGCTGGACAAAACCAAAATATACATGTTCTGTCTCATAAACCGTGAACTCCTTTTGAGACTTTGCACAACTCTGCAAAAACTAGTTTAAGTTTTTTTGTAGCCCTGTGATTAGATAGTTCGGGAAAATGCTTTTCTGCCCCATAGGTTATCTCGCATAGAACATGGAAGTCTGTGGTTGGTGAGGTGGATGGTTTGATGAAGCAGTTAAACTTCTTGCCTGAAGAGGCATATATGCGTTTGGTTACTCTGTTTTCATGATCTAGATGATTTGTTGAATGTCATGCTTCTGAATACTGAGGTAGCAAAAAATGATGAAGAATACTTTTCAGTACTTCCACATGAATAAGGAAATGTTGCCAACTTCTCAGATTCGTATTTTATTGTCCATCAGTGCTCTGATCCTCCTGGCTAGGTTTTTGCATGGGTGATCTTGTTAAGACAGGTCAGAAGTTCCAGCTACTGCATAATAAAGCGGAACAGTGCATGAGAAGGATGGGAATTTCTTTCCCTTGCTGAAAACCACTCAAAAATCTTCACCTGACAAAACAGTCTGTTGGCATGGGTAATAAATAGTACGAGGTTTCGCTCCTTTCCTGCTGCCACATGAGGTTGTTGTTATCTAACCTAATTTATATCTTCCAGTCAGTTTTCAGCCTCATTCCTCTTTCAGCCTCATTCCTTGTCCCAGTTGCAGAAATATATACAAACTCCAGTGAGCTAGCTATGACAAAAATGAATCTTCTGCTCGAGACAGCTCCTCTGGTTAGCAGTATTACATGTACAAAGTTATTCATTATTCACTACACAAACTTTTTTTTTGTAAATCTACATCTTGATAAGGTTTTTTGCAAAAAAAAAAAAAAAAAAAAAAAAAATTTTAACTCTTGTAGTGTTCCCTCGTACTTGTGTAAACCTTAACAAGAGCATTGACAGTTCTTGACTGAATACATCCAGTGCATCACCTTACAAAAAGTTGCTGATGACCTAATGCAGACAGTATAATCTTGAAGCATTGTGAAGAAATAAGGTATTAAAGATGACATCCTCTCAACAATTTCCATTGCAAGCTTATACAGTGGAGTGGAGTGAAGATAAAATTTAGTGGGATATATAAACAAGGTGAATAAAAGATGAAAGATTGCAATGAAAAGACAATGAAGAAAAATACTTCTTTTGTAAAAGCTGTAAGAATGAGGGAAATACTAAACTTTCCCAGCTGACTGTATTTGGCTGTATTGAACTTCACATTTATGCAACCTTACTAGCAAGAGTCATCAATCAGGAAGATGAGAAATCCTAAAAAGTTGCATTGTGGAGAGTGGAAAGTGAACAGTAGTGTTTCTGAAGAATTCCCTTGGTAGCCTTTGATTCCGGCACACTCTCACCAACCTTGATGTGTGTTGTGGACATGGCCTCTACATAAGCAAGCTTGCATTTGTGTGTCAGGGCTACCATACCTGTGGAAATCAGCTGCCTTGCTGTGCAGAATTGGAATTAGCATTTTAATTAGATCAGATTTAAGAATAACAGTGTTAAAATCATAACTTCTTAAGGAAAAAGTTACAAGAATATAGAAAAATAACACTGTATTTTCATTAGGTGCTCTTGTCATCCTGTCTAGCTTATTAAGACAGCTAATTTGCCAATACAACTTTTCCTAGGCCAGAAAATTTTGAGAGCTACATTTTTCCTATTACTATTTCTAAATATTATTATTAAATCCTCTGAGAGCAGCTGCTCTGGGCAGTCTGTTCTTTTTCTGCTCAGATGGAATGTCTTCTTCCTTGTTCATCTTTTTATTCCCTATAATTTGGGCACGGGGGTACTGCATGATACTGTAAAGGATAAGGTCATTTTTTTCCAGTCTTACTTATTTAAGATTATGTGATTGACATTTTTATTGTATGTATGTATGAGTACTTCCCCTGGTCCTAACTTCCAGGTTGCTTTTTTGTGTTTGATATATTTTAAATCCCAGAAATGCACCTTTACTAGCTTAACAAATTAAATGTCTTAATTATTAATGATTTATGTTGTGTGGTAAGATTTATTATGTTTAGCTTGCTACATGCTTTTCATACAGTCTACATGAGCGATTTTTTTTTTTTTTTATGTGGAGTGGTTGGATATGCATTTGAGGACTGCAAGTCTGAAACTGCTTATATTTTGTTAGATTTTGAGAAATCTGATTACCAGTATCTCTTAATCCACTGTTGTTCAAAGGACTTGCTTTCTACTGGAGTATTGTGACGGCAGTAATGCAAGTTCACTAGTGGGTCCTTTCTACTGCATCATTCAGAAGCATTGGGAAGGAGGAGCTCCAAAGAGAGACACTACACATCACGACAGGCAGTCTGCTTAGCTGCTTTTTTGGTTACCAAAACCTAGCTTCTTTCTCTGCTTCTGTTCCTTCATGAGATAGATTTGGCTGGCATCTAAAACTGTGTATTCAAGAAGAGGCTTGGTGCAGAGAACATCATTGTGCAGTTTCAAGATGCATCTGTTTGGTATCTGATGAAAAATAATGTGGTTTCTTGGGAATACAATGAAATTCAGTTAGCAGAGGTTGTGAGCACAGATAAATTGTTTAGAGGAGGTAGAGAAGTGAGTCTTTGCAGTTAATAAGTTACTAGAAAGAATTAACATGCATTTTGTTGTGATTGGGCTACTTTTTATGGGTATGTAGGTAAATGGTGGTGATATTTATTCTAATGCCAGTACTGGCGATGCATGATAAAGTCTACAGTTTTTACTTTTGACTAGAATTTTCGTAGACATCAGATCCTTCTATTAGGATATCTGGTGAAGCTCACCTTTTTGATTGCAAACTAGTATTTCTGAAAGCAATAACACCATCTTATCTTACCTATCCAAATATTTTTACAAGCGTTGCACCATCATCAGAAGCCATCTGGCTGAAATTCAAGTTTAGATATCACTAGTTGTAGTTAAAAAGTTTCTGAAATGTCTGTCCTGTTATAGAGATTCTGTTCCTCTCTTTTGTGTTGTTGTGGGTTGTCTTCTTACGGCAGTGCTGCAGCTGCATTCACTGGTGTGCGGAAGAGGGGAGAAAGTCTTGTGCAGATCCCAGTTTATCTGCTAAATGGATTCCTACCTTTGAAACATATACATGAGTGCATAGCTTGAAGGTTTGTGTAGCTTTATACTGCAGTACCCATGTGTTCTGCCTGATCACTAGAAAGGAGGGAGATATTTCTTGTAAGACTTCTTAACTCTTAGTATTATTTGTTTGTGGTAGGAAGGTTTGTCCTGTATCATTGTACTTCTCATGAAGGCATCTCAAGTTCAGAATGTTGTATCCATTGTAAATGTATGTTACTGTAAATTGATCACACATTTTAACTTGCCTTTTGGGGGACACAGAGTCCAATATTTGAAGCGTCTGATCCAATTTCGTATCAAATATGTTGAACTTCTCAGGAAAATTTTTGATGCTATCATCAGAGAAGTTAAGTATCTTCCTAATGAAAAGCTACTAGTTCTAAATTGTTACACTACTACTCTGAGACATAAGAAAAAATTTTTAGAAGGGATTTTATCAAAACTGTGCAATGAACAAAATTTTTCTTTCACTAGCAGGTCACTGTTAAGGAAAGTTTTTCACTGGAGTGTTCCATTGGTTTTTTTTTTTTTTTGTCCTGGAGATAAAATAGCCATTGCACTTGGAGGTGCTCATGCTGTTAATAACTATACCACATTCATCTTCCAGCTTACCCTTCAGAATTTACTCCAAAATGTAGCAAAGTAGGTGCATGGTTTTCCTGTGACACTTGCTGTCATTTAGACACTGCTTCTGAGCTTCCTACAGACTTTTGTCTGGAAGACCTGTTATTGTAAGATTTCTTGCCTTGCCGTTTTGGAACTTCGCAAATTACTTTTTGTCTTTTCCATTGTATTTAGTGAAATAATATAATTTATATTTTGTAAAATACCATATTTAATTTTTAAAGAAATACCTGACCTGCTTTAGTTTTTTTGTGCCAGGGCAAAGAAGCAGAGTGTAGTTTGTCTCTCTGTATTGACACTGACTACTCCACTTTCATGAGACCCCACCTGGAGTACTGCATCCAGCTCTGGAGTCCTCAGTATGGGAAAGACAAGGGCCTGTTAGAGTGAGTCCAGAGGAGGGCCACAAAGATGGTCAGAGGGCTGGAGCACCTCCCGTACGAGGACAGACTGAGAGAGTTGGGGTTGTTCAGCCTGGAGAAGAGAAGGCTCCAGGGAGACCTTATAGCAGCCTTCCAGTAATTAAGGGGGGCCTACAGGAGAGATGGGGAGGCACTCTTTATCAGGGAGTATAGTGAGAGGACGAGGGGTAACAGCTTTAAGCTGAAAGAGGGTAGATTTAGGTTAGATATTAGGAAGAAATATTTTACCATGAGGGTGATGAGGCACTGGAACAGGTTGCCCAGGGAAGCTGTGGATGCCCCATCCCTGGAGGTGTTCAAGGCCAGGCTGGATGAGGCTTTGAGCAACCTGGTCTAGTGGGAGGTGTCCCTGCCTGTGGCAGGGGGGTTTGGGAGGTGCCCCTGCCTGTGGCAGGGGGGTTGGAACTCGATGATCTTTAAGGTCCTTTCCAAGCCAAACCATTCTATGATTGTATTAAGACTTTGTTGTAAAGTTTGAAAGGTTAAATCTACTATTTCTTCTTTTGTTGAATGTGAACACTCAAAACTCCTAATACAACCTGACTGCCTGGATAGATCTGTATGGCCAATGAAATCCTTCTTAGAGGGAAAGGCTAATCTTTAGAACACTACTTTTTTTTCTTTTTTTTTTTTTAATAGATGATGCTCAAGTATCTAGTGCCTTACTGTTTTAGTAATTTTTTTATTAACACCCAACACTGTTTGCAGATGTCCTAACTTTACCAAAGGTGAGCTGAGGTTACCAGAAGGCCTAGACATTCACTTAATGGTATGCAGCTCTTTGCAGAAATGGAGGTGTAAAACGGGTCTTCTCTGTCCTTGTCTAACAGTTAAATACCAACAGGCCCACTTCTGTTAGAGAATGGAACTATGGAAAGATCATATTTTGTCACTTTTGTGAGTGGCTGCCATTGCACATTTTTTCCTGGGGTCAGCAGAGTTCTTGGTGTCCAGGGTTTCTCTCATCTTTATCAGAGCCATAACTTGTCCAGGGTTTCTCTCATCTTTATCAGTGCCATAACTTGCCATTGTATACTCTCCGTGATGAAAAATACTCCAGCCACTATTTTGCTTGCTTGCTTTGTAACTGGAGCTCTTTCAGTCATAGCTAATTATTGCATAGGTTGATATGATGGTTCAATATCTTCTGCTTTTCTCCAGCAGAAAGAAACCTACTTTTTTTATTTAAACCAGTACTTCTTTCAACTACAGGGAAAAATAATCACTTTGAGAAGGTTTCCCATTAGAGGAATCAGTTCTTGTTTGTCACCAATCTCTTTGAGTGTGAAAACATTAAGATTTAATCCATTGAAGATGATTGTTTTAAGAAGTCTGTATTCTTAAAAATACGAGGGTGTTTTTTAATAGTTTGCAGACAAACAGTTTTCAGTTTAGTGGGGATGCCTTGCATGGAAGTATCCGTTCTTCATATGTTTTGTTTAAATTTTGTTTTTGGGTCTCCATCTAAATATCTGTGATTAGGGTAACTGATAGTGCAAAGAATAATTTTGTTAATAACATGATAGTTTCATTTGTGTGATGAAAACTCAGCTAGTAATAATCAGCTGGGACTCCTTGCACTTGTGAGAAACACAGAGACACCACTGAAATAATAAACAGGGAAAGTGGAAAAATGGCAGCTTAACTCTTCTGCTCCATCCCCACCCTATGTCACGTGGCCAGTTGATCATTTCCAGAGCAGAGATTATTACACACAGAATTATTAACATTAATTAACTACATATAGAAAGTTCTACTGGTCATATTATTAGGGTCTAGTTACAGTAACGTGTGATGACAGGCATCTCTGGTTTTCATTTCTTTTTTTTTTTAAACTGTCACATGGGAAGCACCTGTGGAAGATAACACTTAGTTCCTCATATCCATACTAGAAACAAAAAACCATTATAATCATAGAATCATAGAACGGCCTGGGTTGAAAAGGACCTTAAAGATCATCTAGTTTCAACCCCCCTGCCATGGGCAGGGACACCTTCCACTAGACCAGGTTGCTCAAAGCCTCATCCAGCCTGGCCTTGAACACCTCCAGGGATGGGGCATCCACAGCTTCTCTGGGCAACCTGTGCCAGTGCCTCACCACCCTCACAGTGAAAAATTTCCTCCTAATATCTAACCTAAATCTCTCCTCTCTTGGTTTAAAACCATTCCCCCTCATCCTGTCACTATCAATCCTTGTAAATAGACTCTCCCCCTCCTGTTTATAGGCTCCCTTCAAGTACTGGAAGGCCGCAATGAGGTCTCCCTGGAGCCTTCTCTTCTCCAGGCTGAACAACCCCAACTCTCTCAGCCTGTCCTCGTACGTGAGGTGCTCCAGCCCTCTGACCATATTTGTGGCCCTCCTCTGGACTCCTTCCAAGAGCTCCACATCTTTCTTGTGCTGGGGACCCCAGGCCTGGAATAATGAAAGGACTGTATAGATTACAGTTATTAATGAGCTACAGAGCTGTTTCTGTCACAACTATTAAATTCATTACAGTTTACTTAAATGTTTTGGGGTGTCCCATGAAAATGAATAGGTGATATAGATCATTCACATCATGTTATTAGAGGATCATTTTTGAATTGGTGTGTTTACTTTTTCATGTGTTAAGTTGCTTCAGTAGCTCAGACATAACTACTTTGAACAATTTTTGAAGCTTCTGAGAATCTTCAGAATAACCCTCCAGACTGTTTGTGTAGTTTTTTTGAGCTTTATTCAGCACCTCTTGAGTGAAAGTCCTTGACGGGGGCAGGTGTGTGTGTTTGATCCACACTTTGTCTCCTGGAATATTCACACACACACACTATTGACCTTATTCGGCAGAGCAGCTGACAATCAAAACCTAAAGGTTTTAATCTTTGTCCATTCTTAGGTGGACTAATTCCTTTTCCTTGTGGATAATCTTAGGATTAGTGTCTTTTTCTCTTCTTGTTTGGACTTGTGAATTGAAGGATGCAGGACAGAATTTATGTTTGGTTTTGTTTTGGTTTTGTTCTTGTTTTTCAAAAAAGTCCACAAAATTGATGTCAATAACAATCAGTTTAAACATGCATCATGTGATGGAAACCTGTGTCACCCAGAACACTGTTAGATTGGTAGACAATGTCAGGTACATATGTAGAGAAGATGGCATTAAAAAATAAAATGCATCACAATTAGTGTATGCACCGATACCAAGAATCTGTTCTGAGTTATGGAGAAGGAGACTGAAAATAACCTGTGTTTTGCCTTGAGAGAGGCATAGGAAATCATATGGGGATAAATCCTGCACTGTTTGTGGAAGGAGCAGGTTGCAGCATAATAAGCTATTGGCGTTATGTCTGGTACCTAAAGTACTGCCATTGATTTCAACCCTAGGGTAATAGGTAAAGTTTCCTTGTAAGTCATTGAGATGTGCCTTTGAACACAACTGATCTTAATATTTCAGTGCCACCCACTGGAAAAGCAGCTCTCCTTTGCTTTGTTATCTGCATAAGATGACATTTCTTTAGCATTTAGTAGAGAGCCGTTCTGTTAAAGTCTATGAGAGCTACTTCAGGAACATGAGATCAAGACTTGCATTGATAAAGCTGATCATATACACTGCTCCCAATAGATAGGTGCTGCTATAACCTGTTGGGGACAGTTGGTCTAACCAAAACACAGGAGGAAAGATCTTATTTGACGGAGGAGTCACCTTTGTACATCCTGGCTCCAGAGTAAGTTCAGTTAAATAAACTGTATTGCAAGTCTGTTTGCCTTTCCACCTGAAGCAGTAATCTTGCACAGTCTGAGAAGTTTCAGCAGTTGCTTGTTTATACTGTTGGCACCATAGACTTCTGTCAGTCTGTAACGATTCTGGTCTTCTAATATGTTTCAGGATGCATAATGGGTAGCTGAAGCATTTTCATATCTCAGCCTAGTTTCCTTATTGTTTTAGCTTCTAAGAAAAATCAAGATCAACAAGAAGAAACATTGACTCCAAGTCCTTTAGAGTTTACTGAAATGCCTAATTTGCTTTAGGCAAAAGTGTCCTGAGCAGCAGATACGTTCTTTGCTTCAGGTTATTTAACTACTTGAGCTCAAAGAACAGTTCATGAAAAATGGAGAAACTAGGAGTTGAAGGAGGAAACCTAGCTTTTCAAACTTTACTCTCTTGATAAAACCTAGAATTGAGGGAATGAGTCCTGAACTCTTGAGAAATGGGAATATAGTAATCCAAAGCAGTATGTTTAGTTCCCTTTCTGTAAATGATACTTTTTTTGTTGTTTTCACGTGCATGCTTTTACATCTAAAACGTATTTAGATAAGCTTATTTGCTTGTGTTTCTAGCCTATTTATAGTGTTGTTTATTTACTAATAAACCAGTTTTTAAATGCTGTACTTGTGCTTGTTGAATGATAATCAAGATTCAGTTAAAAAAAGACTTTCACAAATATTAGTAAATTATTTTGCAGAAAAGAAATGCAACATTACCCATTTCTTAACAAAATCGTAATTTAAATAAATATGTATAAGCCAAGTTCCTTACACAGATTGCACTTCTATAGTGTATGCGTCTGGATAGCTAAATGACCAATGTTTGTGTGAACTGTATCAATCAGTGAGAAAATATTTTTATTTCTAAAAAAAGTAAATAAAAATCACAGTTGCAAATACAGAGCTAGTTTAAAATAATTTTATGAAACCAAAAATATCTTACTTCCAAACTGAAACTTGGTACCTCTACTACAGTCTAGATTGTGAGAAAAAGACTTGTTTTATCAGCTTTTTCCATTGTTATTCATAGCATCCTCATCAGAGGAACATCAGAAGTGGCACCTTCTTTATTTTTGCAAGCAGACAGAAGACTCAAAGTGTGCCTCAGATAAGATAATAAGGGATAATCTTTTGCTCGTCCTTGGCAATACACAACCATCCTTGAATGTGTTAGCAGATTGCATGAAATGGTAAAAAAACAGCCTTATACCTAGTCTGGAGAGGACTCCAGGAGACCTCCAGTAGCCTCAGGCCTCTAGTAATGTCCTCTCTCTCACTGCCATGAAATAGGACTACAGCTTATAGGTGGTTGACCTGTGATTCTGGTCTGGGAGCTACCTTATGCAGATTCTTTCCCTGCAGGCAGAATTTCCTCCTAGTAAGGCAGTTTCATAAAATCTTCTTGGTTGAGCCCAACTTGATTTATTTGGTTTCCAACTGTGAGAAATGTGGGTCCTGAGAAACAGGATAGGACTTGCATTCTCCATGAGGAACAATTCTCCCTAAGGGCAGAGATTCTGTATCCAAATTTCAGCTGTATAGAGTCCTAATTGTTTGACTCTTTCAATTATAGTAACACATCTTTTTGTAACGTAAGTTTCCTGGATATTTACAGTTCAGTTCTCTTTTGTTAGAAAGAATATCATTATTTTAGGTTTTTTTATGGAAATACATTAAATTATTTGAAAGGTAAAAGAATTCTGTTCAGTGATGAGAGTTTCTATGTGTGTGCTTATTTTTTCTGTTTCAAATAAGTAGATGACCTGTAGTTAGCTGCTATGAGTGCTCCTCATTCAATGAATAGATCCGTCAGCTCTCTAGAACAAGACTGAGCTGTACTAGCTTGTTCTGCAACACTTAAGATAGATGGGGAATACTTGGCCACGGTACTTTACCTCCAGAGCAGCATGGCAGCTTTTCTTTACAGAGGTGGTTTTCAATTGTAATGCTGTTTAACCAAGCCTTTTCTGTTAATTACTTATTGTCCACCCCAGATTGTCAAGGGTCAGATAATTCCAGAAATACAGAAATGAGTGACTTACTTTGAAAATGCTTGGTTTTGTCTAGAGAATGTAAACATGGAATTTTTTTTTTTTCTTGGTCAATTAGATTTGTCCTGTACAGCAAGCAGAGGATATGTTTTAGGAGCATATCTATATGCTGCTTATTTCAAGCAGCAAATTATTTGAAGTGTGCAAATATTGTCAAATGGAGGGTTTTAAAATACAGTTGATTTTGGGATCATGCTGATGCTTCTTTGGAGTAATGTTCAATGCATTTGGGCAGATACAATTTTGTACTTCTACTTGTGTGTGCTGCTGGGAGAGTCTGTTTTCAGAGTAATGTCTGTCTTTCATCGGGTGTCCAGTAAAGCCCATATGTTTAGTTTGATGTGAAAAACCTCAAATCTTAACCTTTCTGCTATAAATTATAGTTTGGAGAATTTTTGTACAATCCTCATCCTAAAGTACATCATTGTAGGATGGATCTTAAGGCTCCAGACTCTTTAGTCTGCAAATCCCTTAGTTATACAATGATACTGCTTTCACAGGGGAGAACATGAGTGAATACTCTAGAGCCTCTCCAGATCCATGAGGCATATTACTGATGAAGTTGTTTATATTTCCTACATCTAGTTTAAAATGCAAAGTCTTGATTTTTTTTGATAAAAGCAAGTCTTGTACCTTCTTGTCCTATTGCACTGTCAGTGTCAGTGTCAATTAGCCTCTGGCCATGCCCCATCTCTGTCTTAGTCTGTTGTCATGGCCCAAAACACAATCAGCAAACGTTAAAAGTTCAGTAATGTAGACAGTAACAGTTCAGTGCTTGAGCTTACTAGTCAGCCCTGTTTTGCTTAGCTGGGGAAAACTGACCAAAGGGACCGCATTGATGACATTTCCTAGTATCCGAGTTAATTACCTCATGTGATCCTATTTAATAAACCTCTGTATGAAAACCAGCTATTTATTGATTTTATTATTAATTTTGAGGGCTATTTCTGCATTTTTCAGAGACTTTGAATGAATGTTTATATAAAATATTTTTATTTTAAACTTCAAATTTATATTTATTTTTGCTATTGTATTTTTATTAAAATGTCTGTGTTCATATATATATAATCCGACATACATATGTGTAGTGCATAGACATGTATATATCTGCATGTGTACACTTATATAACATCTTTAGAGCTAATTTATATACAGTTGACCATTGATTACTGTTACAATGGTCTTAAAAAAATGGTAACTTCAGATAGCATCTGGTCTTGTTCAAGAAATATACAAGTTTTTCACACTTGTCTCCTGTATAACTGTATGAAATATTAGTAATAGCAAAAATTAGTCATAAACATCTTGATGCTGAAAATTTCATGCTTTGTGATGCCATGTATACTGAGAGTATGTGAGTCATGTGATTCCTCCATCCCAAAAAAGAGTGATTTTTAGTTGAGACTTGTGTTCTCACTGCGAGGTCTTACTGAGCTGCTCAAATAAGCTTGAGTACTGGGTGCAAGGCGGAGTTCAAACCCAAACCTTAAAGCAGGGGAACTTACTGCTTTCCCTTGCTACCAATGGCTAGTCTGGCTTATTCACATCAGCTACCTTGTTCACCTTGTGCCAGCTGTTTACCACATAGGGAGGCAGTTAGGCTTGTTGAATTAGTTTTCTACCAGATTAGAAAAGAGGTGAGTAATTTTTGCTCGATTAGTGAGTTGACTTTAGTTTATCACGTGCTCAGATGAGCAGTAGAGCACACACAAGACCAGGAATAGGGGAGAGGGTTGCATACATATCATTAAGATGACAAACTGTTTGTTAAGAACTGATGACTCTTGAGTCTTTTTGTTTAAAATCCAAGATATCCCCAAAGAATAGGAAGAGGTCTTACCTCATGTCTTTGCTTACGCTATCAGCTTCAAGTAGAGGTTATCTGCCACCATTAGTGGTCCAACAGCTTCATCCTTGCATTCCTCCAGAGCTCCGTCAGTACTGCCTGGTCTGCTGGCCCTTGCTGTTCATCTTGTGTCTTTGCTATATGCCTTGAGACGTCATCTTGTGAATCCTCAAGTTCCAGCTTGGGACTCTCCCCAGTTTCAGATAATTAATTCAGCTTCTTTGTTGTGGCCAGAAATATTTTGCTATTAAATTTCCTTCCTTTTCTATTTTGCCGGTGTCTATGCCTCTTGTTCATAGGCAGCTACTTTTTCCCCAGGGTTTCTTAATGAAAATGTTTAGTAATAATATTGTCACGATCCACCCTGAAAGTGTATTCTGTTAACCCCTTCATTCAGTCCAGTGTCCCTTGTCAGCAGGTGTCATCATCTGTTCTTCACTCAGTTCCTCACCCACTTTTCTGTTCTTACACTGGTGTTGCAGTCCACAGTGGTTTTTTTATAATTAGATCCTCTGTCATGTTCTCACTAAACAGGACTTAAACCAGCAAAAGTTCGTGTCAATTCAGTTACTTAATGGGAAAAAAGAAATCTTACAATGTACAGGAATATTCAGTCTTGCCACTGTGCTTTTTTTTGCTATTGACCACTGCATGTATATGGAAGAGTCTCTTTTGTCATACAGTCCAAGTTAACGTAAGTACTAGGGAAATTTTTATCATATTCAAATCCTGCCCCGTCTGTTTCGGTTTCCTTTTACTTCTTTAGTGGACTCTGTGAGTCATATTCACTAAAAAAAACCACTCACATGGGGGAAAGGGTGTGCAGACAGTTTGGAGAGTTGAGAAGGAAACCCCCCTACCATGTGGTTTATAACCAATACTGCTGTCAGGAAAGATGGTGACCAACCATCTCATGAGGGTGGTGTCAGCTCTAACAGGGCTACTGTGATCCCAGCTTCCTTCAGAATATTAAGAGATGGCAGTGATCTCAAAAGAGATTGTTCCTCATGGAGCTCCCTTTAGAAAACCATTCTCATTGAAGTGTACTGAAGAAGAAGCTTTATAAAAAGCTATCACTAGTACACTAATGTATTTATTAACCTAATGCTTGCATTCTTCAGATGCAGCCAATCCATGAGAGCTCAGTGAGGTTTTGTTGTCCAGGTCTACATTATTTATGTTCTTGTAAATTTTGTCAAAAGTTCCATTTAGGAATAAAATTTTTTAAATCTGTGCTTTTAAGAAGTACACTTTATTTCTTACACATAAAGCTTGGACCTAATGTTTGTAAGCGTAGAGATGCATTTGTTCTTTACGATAGTTCTGCAGTGGTCCTTCTGTAATGACATTGAATGTTCTTGTGTAACTACCCAATTCTCCTAACCTTTTACGCAAGAAAGCGATGGGATTTACAGCATAATTTTGTGCAATAGTTAGTTTTTAATGGTTTAGAATTATCCTCTTGTTTCTCTATTATGATAGAATAAATTTTTCAATAAATAATCCAATCTTGTCTTCAGGCTATATTGTAGTTACTTTTAGTGTGTTTGCTAATTAATGGAATTGGGGGTAGGTTTTCAGAAAACTTATTTTAAGCTAAAGCATAAAGGCTGCAATTTAGAGGTACTTTTATTTCACCTTTTTTGTTTTATATGAAATAGTTATTTTAGGTGCAGTTTATTTCAGCCTATTTGACACAGACCAGCACCGTGTTTTATCTGGGTTTTGTGATGTGCGAGAAGACCAGACTTCAGTATACATCAGCATTGGCATGAGGCAAGGGGTATGCACACTATGAGTATTTAGTGTGAAATTAATTCACACTTTGCAAGCTCTTATTGTGCAGGAGCTTCTGCCTTCAGAATCTGATGGTGAATAGGGTCTGTGTGAAGCTGGTGCAATGCAACTGCCCTGGTTTTACAAAAGAATATGTGAGGTGTGTAAAACACGGTCTTACGCTTCAGCTTGTTGCCTTGAAACCGTTGTAGCATGGATAGCATTTGGATGCATAAGCATCCACAAAGCTGAGCTATGCCCTCTTTTTGAAAATAGAAATTGCTGCACATAAGAGACACGGTGGAAAATGTGTACAGTCTATACAATCTTCTAGCCATAGATTGAGACCAGTGGCACTTCCCCGAAAAAATAAATTACCCGAAATTTGCAGCACATTCATATTCAATTTCATCACAGCAGATGCTCATTAGTATGTTGTTATTAATTGGTATTCACTTTAGGTTTTGTTTAAAATGAAGATAATAATTAGGTTTTAATTACTGCATCTTTCTAAGGGGGGAGGGGAGGAAATGCCTCTCAAAGCACTGAAGTATTTCCTTTACGCTTTGCTCTGTTACATCTAAGCCTTGAAAGAGTCTCAGAGACATTTTTCTGCCGGGAGACTTCTATTTCCTTTTCTTTCCTTCCTGTTTTTAAAGTACTGAGAACTAGTTCTAAAGGATTTGTTTGGACACACTGAATCATATCACAGTAGTAAGAGCCACTGTTCTTTCTAATCAAATTACCAAAAATACTTTTCACAAAAGTAACTCAAGCAGCTGATTAATGAAGTGGTGCCACTGTTTTGTATTATAATTAATAATATAATTATAATTAATTGAAGTAATACAAGTAACTTCTGTAGCCTGTGGAAATTATCTCCTTTGCAAAGCAGTCTACTAGAGTTAGCAAACTAGCAGGGGGAAGTTTTTTTGTGTTTTTTTAATTTCTTGTTGCCTTCATAATCCGTAAATCATAGGTGACACAATGGAAAATAGTAAATTACAAAGAATACAAAATAACAACACCACCAAAAAGAGGGCCTGAAGAAATAGGAGAGAGTGAAGCACAGAAGAAAGCAAAAGGGCAGAAAACAATGACAATGCAGAAAAGATTTAAAGGGTCATGAGTGTGGGGGGACTATAGAGAACTATGGGAATCTGGGACATGCCAAAGAGTAAATAAAAGACTTCAACCTACTGTAGAGGAATATGAGTAATCTAAAAAGCATTGACCATCACATCTTACTTTGGTTAATACAGGAATTCACAATGGTTCAAAGAAAATAAATCTAATTAGGGGCATTTAGTTTTCTGCCCTGTTCAAATGTAGCCTTTCAAGATATGGAGGTTTTACATGCTGCTTAAAAGGTAGAATAGCATTATATCTAGGTAAGTAAAACATAAGAATTGGAATCATAAGCTCAGTCTTCTGCTACTTTGTTGTTGTGAATTTCCATCAACTTTTCCTTCTGTTTATTTTTCCCTTTTTCCTTTCCTCAGACATTTCTTACCTGGATTCTCTAGGTCACCATGCTGCTGCCCTTAGCTACTGAAGGGATTTTAAAGGTTGGTGTATTAGCCACTCAGGCACCCTGTTAAGAGGATGGAGGAGAAGGAGACATCTCAGCTGAAGTTCCTTGGGATGTAATCTAAAACAGCCAACACTGAGGGAGGGGCCTTCTAATTTCAGCACCTAAATGCAGCTGCCACCAACCTTTCTTCCCTAACATAAAACCTAGTGAGAGGCTGTGCATCTTGAGTTCTCCTTAGGTGCTGTGTTTAGGGTAGGAAGATATTCACCAATGGTTAAATCTTTCCAGTTCCCCTTACTTTCAGGTAGTTGAGCTTTGGCATTTCTAAAAGAGAGAAGGGAAGGTGGACATTGTCAATTTTTCCACCCTCTCTATGCAAGATTGAGAAAACCAAGTTTAATTCTCTGTTCTTGCCAGAAAGGTTGCAAACCTATGTCTGCTGCTTCTGGAAACATCCCCTACTCACTGACTGTGTTGTTACGGAGTGAGGGAGTTGGGATTGTTCTCCACTTTCATTTCAATGTGGAAAAAAATGCGCCATTGTTTACTGGGCCAGAGAGACGTGGAGTGAGAGCACAAGAGGGCCTTGCTGCAGAGCTGAGTTTTTTAGGCATTTTTGAGACAGGAGAAGAGATGGTGCTACCATTCAGTCCAGTGTCTTCAAACATCAGCAGCTGTAGGGACAAGACAAATACTAAGCTAGTTGTTGCAGTCAAGCCAGGGTGAACTTGGACACTTGTGGAGGCACAGATGACCTTCAGGAGCTCTGGAAATACAAAAGCGTTGTGTCTGTGAAGCCTCCTTTCCTAATGTATGCCCTAGTGAGTATTCCCTGGCACATGTGGGAGGGAGATTATTTTATTTTCATGACTGAACATTTTATACCCTAGTTTTATGCTTAGCTGTGGGAAAATTTGCTTTCCAGTGTTCATAATTTGCCAGTTTTGTTAAGAAGACACCATCCGTTTCCTGTTACGTAATCTGTGTAATCTTAAGTTCCTCCTGGGAAGGCAGGTTGGAGATTTGCATTTGGCCTCCTGATGCTACGGGAAACAGTTCTGCAACTGTATTAAACCTGTTTCTTTGAATTAATATTTTGTTGGCCAAGCAAAATGAATTTTTTCATTGTATGTTATTTTTATATTAGAAGCTTAATTTTTCTGTCAAAGGAATGAAAAACTGTGCTGAATGCAAACTGTATACCTTTGGTTCCTTCGTCTGTTTATTGCTGGTTTAAATGCAATTTTTAAAAAAATGTTTGATTGCGTGGAAAGAACAAGGTGTTCTTTCCATGAATGGAAACTGTCAAAGAAGCAGACTTATCTGCTGAAGTCAGTTCTTAATGAAATCAAGCCTCATGAAACAAATAAGAACTTCAAAACAGAGTTTTATTTTCGGGTACTCACCATTCAGCCTTTCATGGGAAGAAAGGATATGTAAATGATGACACAAATTTATTCCAAGTTCTTACCATAATGTTAGCGGTGTCAGGTTTTCTTTACACAAAAAAATCACCTTTAAAAGTAAATATTACTTGGGTTTGAAGTTCTAGGGATTGGGCTTTTTTCCCCTTTTTTTAAACCTACAGTTATCAGAAATTAAGGAAATACAAGAAGTGATGCTATAAGTAATTCTTAAAGTCCTTTTAAATTTTATGTACCTCTTCCTTGGATTCATAAGTATGCCATATAATTCATACTTAATTGCGTTAAAATCTTCAAACGCTTCTGTTTTCCACTAATTACTAATTGTAAGATGTAGTAGGAAGCTACGGGGAAGTAGATACTAGCACATTATCAGTAAAAAAAATTTGTGTGTGTATATATATCTGTCTGTGTGTGCATGTATACATTTTTACGTACTGATTTTTGTATTTTCTTTATCCATTTAAGCAGTGACTTTCAATTAGCCTGCCTACTAATATCAGGTCACTAAACTCTATAGCTGATGCTTTATTCTTTCGTGTGAGTTGTCATTCGTTTGCTTCAGTTGGCTGGCAAAGGTTGTTGTATATCCATTACCAGCAACACAGCACTTTGCATTTCTGAATTGACAAGCAGCTATATTGACCTAGCGCTTATTATGGGTCAACAGCTGCGTTAACCGACGGAAGGACTGAGGGGCAATTAAAATGAATTGGCAAAAATATATCTTCCTAATTTACTCCAATTTGTTATTTGTGCTAACATTGTATGGCTTCTATGGTGACACTAAACAGAATGGACCCAATAATGGCAATTAACATAAAAATATAATGGCTAATCAAATTGACAGCAACTGTTTCTCATCATCTCGACACACAATACATTATCAAAACAAACTATTATGAAGGAGGTAATTTCAGTGTTCTATTCAACCTGCTTCATATGTGCAGTCAGGGAGATGTGTACCAGCAATTACAGCTGAATCTAAAAAACTAAACAAATAACTTAATCGCTGTCGTCCTCCTTTTTTCTTCTTCAGGAAGCAGTAATCAGGATTTACTAAAAATAACTGGTGTATAATAGTATAATGATGAGGCATATCGTAGAATAGCTAATAAGGAATAAAATAAGCTTCTGTGTGTCTTTTTTTGAAATAGGTTCACATGAAGTGGAAAAAGTATACTGTTAAAATATATAAAAAATAGCAGTAGTAATAGTTGTCAAATGTCTCAACATGAGTTGCTTAATAGTTATAGATACCTTATAACATGTCAGCAGGAGTGTAAAATTAGCTGAATTTAGTAACAAACTTGGCTTGATTGGGTAGCATAGCGAAAAGCTAAGTTAAGGCAGAATTCCAAGCAGAAATAGTTTACCAGTTGCTCTTCCACTGCATTTTCAGGATTGTTCCTTGTGGTATACCGAGTTACAGTTCTATATTGGTCTAACCCCATTCTTCATTGGCTTTGTAGCTCATCAGGAAAATCGTCAAGAGTTTGTACATATCTACATATGTACTAAATGGATTACAATGGACACTACTTCCACGTTTGATGCTGTCATGGTTATCTCATTCTTAATTAGAATTTTTGTAAGGCACAACCCTTCAAACCATTGTTGGCCAATATTTGAACTCCCATATCTTAAGCAGCAGGAACTGTGATGTGGTTTTATTGAACAAGAGTTCAAGAAGATTAACTTGAAAGGGTTTAGTTGTAGTGTGGGCAAGATGGATCTCATGTCTATTCAAGCAATCTTCTAGTGCTCACAGTGGTGGCAGTGATATGAATGCATACAGGCATGTATTTTTGAACTAGAGGAGTAGCATGGAGGCTTGACATCACTGACATTGAGCATTTAATTGACTATCATATTCCACATGTACACACCTGCATATTTTTGAACAAAATGTGTGATTGCTAACATGCAGTAGCCTTCACAGATGTTTAGAGCAAGGTGATGACATAGCTCTAAAGGTATATATGCACCTGTTCTTATTTGAATGGCATGTTCACAATTTATGTAACCACAGCTGTGTGTGGGAAGGGAGAGAATACAGCCAAACACCTGCAAACACCTGTATTCATCAAAAGTATGCATTAATTCTTTTTCTTTTTTGAGATCTTTGCATTGTGCAATATACTAAAGCACTAAAGTTACTCCTTTGTCCCATCATTCTTATGACTTCAATTTTGTTGCTAAAGCATCATTGTGTGATACATGTATCTATAAGAATGGATAAATGTGATTTATTTTTCTGTAAGAATGGATAAGTTTAGTATGATTTATGTAAATGCTTGGGGTAAATTGTGAGAAAAAGTGTAGAGATGTAGTAAAGAGATTTTGCAGCATAATAATAGTAACAACAGTTCCAAAAATCTGACATTAATGGAACGTATAAATTGCTAGAAAAAACCTGAAAGAATCACCTTTTGATAGTGGACTTAGAAATGGATGCAAGAGACACACTTTTGAGTTGGGTTTTTAACTGCTATCTTCTTACATTACAGTATTCTGATAAGGCCCTGTACACTCAGCTCTGCTTTTACCGGTACATTTTTGATGTGGACTATGCAATGGATAAAGTGATTACTGAAGAGGAGAAAGGTAAGTTTAAATTTTTAATTAATTAACTATAGTTTAATAGCAACTTGCATGCTAGAAACTAGACCCGTGCATTTGTACTCTTCAAATCTGAACTACAAGGCTGCAATCTAAAACAGAAAAGAGAAGAAAGTATGATTTTAGGAATCCCCTGTAAGAGGAATGTGTTTTGCTGGAGTTAACCACTTTATATCATATGTCTCCTTTCTTAGTTTGAAGTGACTGTGCTTTTCTTGAGTGTTACACCATTAGAGAAATCTCTTTGCTTGACATTTGAAGGACACGTCAGCTTCCATAAATAGATTAGTTAAAACATACATATACAATATCTAAAAGAAAAGCCAATTAAAACTTATGTTCAACTATTAATATTGAAAAGACACTTTTTATCAGGGAGAAAATGATGGCACAAGAAAAGCAGCTGACATATTTCTGAAGGTGGGCTAATCCTTGGCCGACTTGGAATTCTGAATAAAGCCATGTTTGGGTCCCACCATTGAAGTGCGTTGTCCACAGAGAGCACTTCCACTACATCCTCTGTGCAGTTCTGGTGTTGCCTGTGAAGAAAGGTGCTGCTGCTGGAGACCCCTGTATTCTGATGGCTTCCCTGCTGTGGCAGTCTTTCCCCACCCTTACCCTGTGTGACCAGCTAGGTTGCTGGGTGATGGAGAGAGACTAAACAAAAGTCAGGCTTTAAAAATGTTGTTTTGATAAGCCTTATATGAAAATCAAAATAGTATTACCTCTTAGCAAAAAATGCTCAAAGAAGTGACCGGTCTGGTTTTGGCCTGTTGTACTTACGCTTCCTCTTTTAAAGGTTTTCATTTCCTTTCGTAATCCTCCTGAGACAGTGAATTCACTCAGATGCTTGCACTTCAGGATGGCTTTGTACATCCAAAGGGGTCAGGCTGTAGAGCCATCTCAGTCTAGTACAGCTTTGTAGATGTACTGAAGGAATGTTACATGGTGATGTTACTGCTAGCTGAAACCGAATTACTTTGTGTGTAGATCTCATAAGAGATATAAGACATAAGAGTAGAAGAGGCTTCATGGGTGATCACATCCAGTCCCCTGCTACTGTAGACCACCACATGTTTAAGGATTGCAAGTTTTTGGCACTTTATTTTGAAACCTGTGATTGGTTCTTCCCCTTTTGCTGCTGTTAAGATGTGTTTCAGACCTTTGGCCTTTGATGGCTGAAAATTCACTATAATTTTCTCATTCCAACTGGTTTGTGGGTGGTTTACGTCCATTCACTAAATGTTTATTTATTTCCCTTCCCTGATGTTCTCTACTAGGCTTTTGGAAACACTGATAACTTCTCTATTTTGTTTTAAACTGAAGCAGAGACACTCTTAGCTTTCTTTAGGAAGAATTAGTCTCTACTGCATGATTCTTCCTCTTAGCATCTTTGTGTGCAGTCTTTTCTTGGTTGAATTAATCTTTGAGTCTGAGAAATGAGGAATTACGTGGTATTTAGATGATATCTGTCCCGTGTCTTGTACCCTAAATCTGTATGCTCACTGGAAGAACATCTGCTGATGCTTTCTTGAGTCAGCTATGCCCTGTTCATAGCTGTATCATATAATTAACTTGTAGCTAAGTAATGATACAAATCTTGAGGTTTGTGGGATTATTTTTAACTCCTGTCATTTCAGAATCGTGAGTTGATATCTAAGGTTCATGGCATTTTATTTCACTGGTTTCACTCATTTTGGACTACTTAATCTCATTTGTAATTTTAGACTTTAAGGTTAATTAATTATCTCTGAGAAATAGTATGGTGGCTTCTGCATTCACATAATTTCCCACCTTCTGCCTTAATCAGAAAATGTTTCTTGGACCCTCACCACTAATTGAAGGAAGTTCAATAAAATTAGTTTCCGGAGTAATTCTCAAGGAATTGTAAGAACTCTGCTAGGACCTTCTGTTCTGTTGGACAGTTTACCTTTCAGCATGGTGTATTTTCCTCTGTTCTCTAACTATTTGAAAGTTATTGTATGATATTCAGCCAGACAGTTATTTCAGTGTTGGTGCTGTAGCAGGTAAGTCCAGATAAATTAGATCTGTTAATTTTCTTTTGAAAATTAGTTCTCTTCAAAGAGACTAAATAGGTGAGTCTGGTAAACCTACACACAATTCTGTCCCATTTTTTCAGATATATTTTGGGAGGAAGACGTCTTTCTATTGCTCTAAAATACATGCAGAACTTAAGAATAGTTGCCTATGGCTATTTAGGTCACCTTTTTATTTTATAGATACCAGTGTTCTGTTTTCTAGTAATATATGTTACTGATTTGATACACTTAATGTAACACTCTGTAGGATTGAGATAATTTTCTTATGCCAATTTTGTTGTAGTACTGAAATGAAAATTTAGTGAACTCGCCTTCATAACATGAAGCTCATGTTTATTTTCCCTTGGAAGCCAGAAAATTTTGTTTCCGTGCCATCATTCACAAACCATTCTGCCCTTGACCTGTGATCAGCATCATTGCTTTTATGAAAAATGGTGGCAAAGTTTTCATGTAGGTTTTGTACATCTTTGGTATTTTCAGTCTCTTCTTTTTATGTGATTAACCACTTATTTACTGTTGTTTTGATTTTGGTTTGGGGAGGTTCTTTGTTTTTGCTCTACGGAGCTCTTCTTTGTATCTAAAATTAGTTTTACTTTCTGAGGCTTGTTCTGTGCACGATAGGCGATCGACTATTCTCTTAGAGAGTTTTATGTATTTAAAACCTATATGCTATCTTCTAAGTCTCTTTCAACTATTAACCTGAATTTTTTGGAGGAATGGATGGAGAGTTTTCTACTTCCCTGCATGTTCACTGTTGGGGTTTTTTTATAGACCTTCAATAGGTCAGATCTACTAGAGTGGCATACAGCAGGATTAATTAACATGTCTTGCAGACTGTTCTTCTGTTTATATATGCCCGTATGGCATTTACGACATTTGCAACAACCTTGTTCACTGATATTTCATTTGTGCTGTACTGTATTTGTTATATACTGCTGTTGGTCCATCTTTTTTCTGTAAGAGTCAAAAATAAGCTAATTGGTCTACATGATGTTTTCTTGTTTCAGTGACTGCTGAAGTTAGCTGTCAATTATACCATCCAGGGATACCTGGATTATATAGTTAAGGGTCTTTAGTCCTATTATTAATAGGACCCCAAACAAATGTTTCCATTCATCTGTAAGTTCAAGGTCTGTTATGATTATATGGTTTAATAAAGTTAACATTGTGATACAGTGCACAAGGTTCTTAGTTGTCATACAATGCAAAGTGAAATTCTGAAATTCCTTTGCTGTCTTTCTAAATTAGGAACTATTGCACAGTTAGTATCAGGTCAAAAAACATTTTAATTTTCAATATCACTATTCCAAAACAGCTAATTTACACATACCAATAATGGGCTGTTTGTTCTGAATTATTTTTTAATCAGGAAAGGAAGAAGTGCTCCATTGTGATTAATAACATACTCAAAATATTTTCATCACTTTCTTACACTTAGTTTTTAAAATCTGTGTTGTGGATTTAGTCAGACATTGCTACTTAGGTGAGCAGTCAGAGCAGTAAGAAGCAGCAGCAGTAGCAAAGTAGAAGCATCCTCTGTTCAAAAAAGGATAGGTAAACTATTGGTGATTTTAAACACATGATGTTTAAATACAGGAGTAAGCTCACTCTACGCTTTAACTTAAGAAATGGAAACCAATGTATTTTTATGGCTGTGTCATCACGAGATCAAAATAGAGCATAGTAAGCTTTATATCATTTTTCCATTCAAATATTGGTATTGTTAAATATTCAAGGATATTACTGTTTTCATTTTGCTTCTGCAGTAAAATGAGAACCTTTAAAAATGAAGAGAAATGGAGCCCACATAAAGTCAGTACAGCTACTCTGCCTCACACAGATGTCTAGTTCATTTCCTGGCATCAAGCAGAAGTCTTCGTGGACGACAAGGATGCTGCAGTCTCCTTATTCACAATGACTGCAGCGTTACTGGTCATAGGATTTTTTTCTGTTCTATACTGTAGAATAGGGCTGAAAACCACCAGCTTTCCACCATCCCATTTCTAAGAGAGGGAAGGTGACAAATGTTGTTTGCAAGGCAAAGATGTTGCAGTATATTCTTTCGCAGAATATTTTCGACTATTGAGCACATGGTTTTTGGATTCAGAAAAGTCTGGGCATATCCGTTTAATGGGTAAGCAGAAGAAGGTGAGGATGGGAGGAAGATAACTTTGGGAAAACTGGTTAAATGCTCCTGTTTGTTAGGAAGACCTACATCTTGAAAATATAGGCCACTTTGTGGAAACAGAGTATAGTTGGTTTGATCATATGCTTATGGACTGCAGTTGTGTAAAACCAAATGCATATTCAGAGGATATTTTCACACTTCTGTCACAGCTTGGTGTGTGCCTCACTCCACCCTTCCATGCAAACACTGGAAGTGCCTAGTTTACTTTATGGATGCATAAACTGCAAAATTATGTTTGGAAAAATGAAACTCTTCTAGGCTGTTAGACCTAGACATAAAAAAAATAAAATTAATCTCTGAATATTTGTGTGAATCCAATCATTTCAGCATTGGGTGTTTTTCCTCAGTATGTTCGTAGTTTGGTGTGCCAAGTAGCAGGTTGAAGGGATTTTTTTTTTTTTTTAATGGAAAAGGAAGACAGTTTCTAATGGGGATGTTGACAGAGCTGCTTGTCAGTGTGGTTTAGTGTATGTCCTGGTGACGGTGGTCAGACTGAGGGAGACAGACTAATTGAAATTAGGGTGGAAAGGACAGGCCTGAGCAAGGAATTGTTCCTGCTCTGAGATACAGTGTGGAGGAGGTTCAGGGAGATGAAGGGAGGAGAACAGGTGTGAGATGGGAGCTGGAAGGATTGGATTGTGTGTGAAACTAGCATAATAAAATGGAGACTTCTGGCATCAGAACTATTTGCCAAATATTTATCAATACACAGGCAGGAAGACGACAAAAAAGTGCTTGTTGCAGTAAATGAGAAAGGGGATATAGTTATCTATGTGCGCTTCCCAGGAGAAGTAAAAATCATATAAATAACCTAATTGAATATGTGCACGTGGATTTATTTTTAAGATGGCGACAGCTGAAACTTGGCATATTTCTTTTGAAAGAGCACGGTTCCATAAACAAAGCATTTCTGTCTGCGCCATATCTCCAAACACTATTGCTAAGACTGCAGTTGACTGTAGTGATCCTTACATCCAAGCAAACAAATGCGTCTCTGCACATTTGCTGTCAAGTACTTTGTCTTCCAATCATGTTGTTTTGAAGAGATTGTAAAATACTAATTTTGAAGAATTTAATCTTTAAGTATATTTTCAAAACTGCTTGTTCATTTTTCCTTAATGTGTTGTTTTGAAGAGGAAGATTTCTGAACTTTTTTTTTTAAATTTGAGTCAACCGTTTCTTGAGTATGCTTAAATCTCACTAGCTTTTTTGAAAGCAAAAACTGTTGAAAATTATTCACTGTAGGTTTTTTAACCATTTTGAAGTAATATATGGGCAGTTAGCTGATCTTTAAATCTCAAGTTATCCTCCCATAATGATCAAACTTTTTTTTAATCACGAGTTGGACATTTTTAATATCTTAGGTGTAACTTTTTTTCTCCATTCTATTTCTGCTGGTGTCGTCTTTTTGTTAAACCTACAAAATGTAATTAAACCAAATTACACTGTGACACCTCTCTTAGAGTTACAAATTGTTATGAATTATTTTTTCTGCTTGTGAATTAAATAAATTAAAATAATGAGTTACAACAGTTATGATATGTCCACAATGTGGGAAATCTGTGGCATGACAGGAGTGCATATACTGTGGCTCATACCACTAATAAAATGGTTTTGATTAATGAAGACTCTTTTTCCTTGCACGTGATGTTAATGTTGCAGGTGGGATGAAGTAGTGGCTTAACTAACTTCTGACTCCTCATGAATTGGAATGATTATTTGACTTCTTCAAATAAATATCCTGCTGCTACTGATATATATTTTTTTTCTGTATGTGGGAAAAAGTGAACAGAAACATCATCTTATTTGCACATAAGGATTTTTTTTTCCTAATTAACTATTTAGATACATGCCAACCTGTTATAGCCCATGCAATGGTGTAGTATATCTAATGTCATCTGCCTCCTTTATCAGTTCTGTGAGTTTCTCTAAACAAAAAATATTTTTAAAGCTCTTTTTTCTTCACTGTTTCTTTTTTTCTTATAAAGACCTTTGTTTCGTCTCTGTTAATAAAGTTTGGTGTTTTTTATTGATGTGGGGCAGTTCTGTTGTTAAATGCAAGTCAGAAGTGACAAAGCTTCTTTTAATGACTATTGCTTCTCACAGCAGTAAGCTCTTTTCTCTAGTGGAAAGTGCAAGACCAGCATGTTTTCCTTTTAGAAGACCCATAAGTTTGATGGATCTGGCAGTGTACAAAAAAAAAAAATCCTGTATTTTAGATACTAGAATTCTGACATCAATGCTAATTTTTTAAAAATTATTTTAATAGAAGTTGAAATATAAATATAAACAATTTAATTCTGTATAATCCGTTCAGTATACATGTGCCTAGACATCAGAAGGATAATGTAAAGCTAAGTCTTTACAGCGATTTAAAAAAAGATACAATTATCTGTATGATTTTTACATCTCATAAGAAATGTATTTTAGAACTTGCCAGTGATGGCTCATAATCACTTTGATATTTTGAGGAAAATGGTGGCGCTAAACAGATGATACAGAATTTATTTTTAAGAATGTATTGTGCTTATACAGTTGATGGCTTTTATTTCCATAATGTTTTTTACTACATAATTATACATCTTAATTACGTAATTACCGTCATAATTATTATGTAATTACATGTAGTTCCACTAATTACAAAATCAGGAAGTGTAATTATCTGCTAAAAACTTTCTGAAATCTTATTTGTTCACTAGAGATTATTTAAAAGACCAGTGACCTACTGAAGACGGTGTACAGTCTTGTACATAATACCAGCTCTCCTTTTCCCTTTCTTCATGGCCAGTATTGTTTCAGACAGTTTTGGAAGGACTTTCAGGTCTTTAATTATTATTTCTCTTAAAATTAGGTTGGAAACCTTGACTGTGTTGCCTGCAAATTTGGAGCCTCTTAATTTTTGTCATTGATACCTTGTATCTTTAAATTTAAAGATTCTGTAGCTGGAGTTACAGGAAGTTGTATAGTTTCAGTTAACACCTTTCTAACTTTATTCTTGGTATTTTGTTTGAGGGTATCTGGTTCAGGTATCTAGTGTAAGCTATAGGGATGTTTGGAAAAGTGTTGTTTATGGCCATGTATATGTAGAGTGAAACCTTGACTCCAAGAAAGATATGGTGAAGGCAGCTGACTTCTCATGGGCCAAAGATGTCTTTTATTGAGTAGATCTGCTTTTTAAAAATTTGCTTTCCCATATCTATATATGTTCATGTCTGTATGATGCTTTATTACTTACTGTTGCATTTACTTGGATATAAATTTGTCTAACCATGCAGTTTGAAACAAAAAATGGTTTACTGCATGTGAGAGAAGAGAAGATTAATTCAGGACACTTTATGTTTCTTTTGTCTTGATATTTTATTAAAACTGGGCAGATAGAAACTCTGTTTTCTATATATTAAGTAAGTCATGTGCTACATTTGGTAGATTGAAAGAAGAGAGTACTGTGAAGTGTTAGATTTGGTGATTTTTTTTCATTCTGTAACACTGTGATATATCAAAATTACATCAGAAATACAAAGCTTTCTCTCATACTCATCGTGACAGCAAGCATGCAGTTATTATGTCACAGTATTAAAGTGAACTACCAAGGGGAAAATACTTTCAGTAACAGAAAACAGGATTCATATGAAAGGAATGATGTAAAAAGTGATCACAATTTGCGATACTAATATTAAGGAAGAAAATTGTAATTTCTGTGTCAGAAGGGAAATGGTGAAATAGAAACATGAAGAAAACAGGTTCCTAGAATGTTGACTTTTCTGTGGAATGCTTCAAGACTTAATACTGTGTATGCACATGTATCAGTGCATAATTTTTCTGTGCTTATTGTATAGGGCAACTGTTTTACTGTGCACTGGCCAAGAGATATCTTAAGCTCCCAAACTTGGCCTGGGTCTGCAGGTGATGTGAATATGTAATTTTCTTGATGTTAAATTTGGTCACCTCGACTTGCATCTGCTGAGCGTACGAGTCCTAAGGAGAATTTGTCTCCAAACCAGTTTGAATTATGTTGACCTTTAAAATAAACACATAGAGTCCTTATTTGTCAACGCCAATTGTGAAAACAGGATCCTTATTTAATCTCCAAGTTTTTAATTAATGCTGCAAATAAAATTATTTTAATTATTATACTTACTGGAGTATAATAACTGCGTGGGAGACATTTCTTTTGAAATATCTTTCTATATTCTTAACAAAGGATTTATATCAAAGACATTATGAAAATACGTTTATGCTCTTTTCTCTAACATGAATGGAGATAAATTCTTCTCTTATTTAAGGACTAGAAGGCTATGTAGAGAACAGCATAATGGAAAATATTTGTTTTATTCCATAGAGGACACAAAAATGGTGCATGTTGCATGTATAAAAATGCAGCAGAAGAGAAAGGTGTCTAAATGCAGCTTAGATTTGTTTTATTAAATCAAAAAATACTTCCCTTTGTAAAGGAATATTACAGTTTTGTCAATCTCTCCATCAGAAAAATATGGAGGTATCAACCAATCCAGATTGATTTCTTTCTGGATGGGGAGAAACAAAAAATTGAGTGCTTAAAGCCATGGGTCTTATTGCCATGAAAATAACAAGTACATGAGAAACTGTTTGGAGTACATAATTTTTAAGAAAAGTGTGTGCAAGCACAACTGCTACCTCTTTGCCTCGCAAGGCATGCCTCCACTTGCACAGTTTTCAAGTCCCTCCCTCAGCAAAGCCACACCTGTCCATGACGAAGAGTGTCTCTGCGAGACACAGAGAGAACGACCTTGGTTTGGTTTGGTTTGGTTTTGTAGTTATTTCAAGGGTTATCTCTTCATAAGAATCCAGCTACCAAATTTCATGTTTCAGACTAATGTAATTCCATTGGCTTTTGAGAACAAATGAGTCTTCTGTGACAGGCTAAAACGTTGCTCAGCCTTGAAGAAAAAAATACAGCAGGACATTCTTCTGTCCTGGCTTGTCCCTCTTCTATGAGGGCGCTTAGATGGATGAGAGGGGTGGCTGGTCAGGTTAGGGAGCTCTTTGTTTGGTTTTGTCTAGCAGAAATTAGTTTGTAAGAAGTTGATTTGATCCTGCCAGGATTACAACTGTCAAATGCATATCAAAATGTTTTCCTATCTTATATTGTTTAACTCAGAATATAATAATGTAATTATTTTGACATGAAAACGTTACGTACTGTGGTACTTCCACTTGTCTTTAAATAGACATTTTCCACTTTGTGAGAGATGCATGCAGTAAGACAAAACAAAAAAATGAATAAAAAGGAGTGAGTGACAGCCTAAGCTAGTTTATTTAGATGATAAAAACAAATAATATTTGATGTTAATAGAATTTTACAGACTTGGTATTAAAACATTTAGCTACCTATGGTATTGGGTTATATTTCTGGTGTTAACAACATATGTTACATAAACAGCCAGCAGAATGTAACAGTAGCATGTTTATCAGATTAATCTTTTTCTTAGAAGTTGTGTTACATATTTTTGGGGGAGGGCAAAGGAGGATTAAAGGGAGATTTAAAAATATGTATTATTTTTTATATTGTTCCTGAATCGTATACATGTGTAGTCACCTTAAATTAGACTTCTTTTGGGTTTTTTGGTTGGTTGGTTGGTTTTTTGCTAGAGCTGAGCCTGTAGTTTAAAACATCCTTAATGAAAAATAGTGGTGAATGACCAAAACAAATATAGTTAACATACTTACTAAGAGCATTAGCTGCCATGCTTTTGAACAGTAATGGTAAACTCTAGTAATCAAGACCATGATATGGAAAACTTTTTTTATTTCATATTTTACATTTTGTGTTGTACAGGAATCAGTGGATTTGAAACTGCTTATCATGCATGCAATTTCATGATAACTTGACACATAATTGAATTGTTTCAAATATTACTTAATTTAAGAAGTCAAAAGTGTAGTTTCTTGATTGGAAACAAGTGTGTCCGTAATTTTGCAAAAGCAGCAGATGTTATAAAATGCATGCATTCAATGAAGCACAACTGCTGCAACTCTTCTAGTAGTTGCATTTAGAGAGAGAAAGAAAAATAGGTTCTTATTTGAAGGTCTAGTTTCTGAAAACCTGAATGCAAATTTAAAAACAGTATTTCTATTTTTCCATTTCTGTTCTCCAGATTTATCAGCTGTTTCCCAGTTTAAGCCATACGTCGTATACCAGAGTGATGCAAGCAGCCATAAAGGCAGCCTGGTTGTAAAGACACAGCAAAACGATATTTTCTCATTGTTTCCAGAAAAGGGAAACTGTAATATTATTCATAAATTACAGTGGAGTGTCCATGCCTTTTTGAACTTTTGAACATGATCTGAAGTCTCTGCTTCAGTTTGGTTTTATTGTATTGAGGTGGCAAATTTTAAACACAAGAACTATTCAGTCAGGAGTTCCTATTTAGACAAAACATGCATTTTATTTCAGTATTTAGTCTATTAACATATCAGTGTGCTTGTGTTTTCTAGTAAGAAGCAAAAAGGATCCTTTTTGTTCTGTTATGGCATTTGATACTCATGTAGCTCCTGGGGTTGGTTAGCTCTTCCAACATGAACATACATTTCAGAAAGTGAAGATATTCCCAAGTGAAAAGGAAGAAGCAGTTCAAGTTGTGCCAGCCACTGTAAAATGTTTGTCTTAACTCCAGTATAGTACCTAGTAAGTGTAGTACAAGAGAACCGGCTCGATGCACTGAGACTGCTCATCACCTGCAGTCAGTGCATCAGTGCCTTCTGGTTTTCTTCTTTCAGTTTTATTAACTGGTTTTTAGGGGGAAAATATGGTCATCAGGTTTTGTTTTTATTTTGAGAAATGAGGCATGCTGGGCTTTCAGGAGCCCTCATGTTCACTCTTTTGGTTTTTTTTAAATAGTCTTACTGTTTAGAGATCCTTTGGGAACAGCTTTCAGTTTCCTGCTGCCATCAGTATCCAGTGTCACCTGCTGCGCATTTTAGACCCACGTCCTTCCAGGGATTGAGGTGCTGGCGCTTCACTGTTGTGAAAGCCCTAGTCTTGCCTTTGGGTAAGCATCCTTCACCAAAAAATAGAAGTGAAAGGAGAGTAACAGTACACTCAGTCTTACAAAGGTTTTATAAGGATAAATAAAAGAAGGGTAAGATACAAACACAGAAGATTACCATAGGATAAGATAAACAGGAATTACCATGCTGAAGCCTTGTGTTGCAGGTTCATATGTTAGGATGCCTTTCACTTACTTGACTGTGTGCCTCTACCCTGACTGTAGAAACAATATCTGTGGTTCTAGCATTACACTTCAAAAATTATGTTGCAATTTGAGGGGTTTTGAGTTGCTGAGGATTTTTTGTAACATAGTAGTTACAGAGTAAACTTTTATTTTTCATGGTGGAGGGAAGGGTTGTGGGTTTTCTTTATTTGTTTGCTCTTTGTTAAGAGACAAGTAAAGAACTTTCAGTTGTCACATGCAAATCCATGGCATTATGTTGGTACCATAATCAAGGGCCTAACAAAATACTAATACTAAGGTAACTTTTTATTAGGCTGTCATAGGGATTCATGTGAGGTTTTTTGTTGAACAGGTTGTATTTTATAAAGGGAAGGAGAAATGTCTCCTCTGAATTACATGAGGAAAGAGCATTAGTGCAAAAGGAGAATAAAGACATAAAAGAACAAACTAGATGTATGAAGTCAATTTGACAAAAAACAATCCTAAAATTCACAATACAGAAAATGTGGGATAGAGTCCTGAGAAACAGAAATGTTGAATGATTTGGAGAGGCAACAATAAATGAAACTAATTTGCAGTACAGCTTGACATTGAAATAGTTCATTGCAAAACATAGCCTTTATTTTCATGGGTTGCTTGAACCCAATTAAGTTAAAATTAGGTCCTGCATTTCCAGTAGGAGCTCCCCAAACTTTGGGTTTCATTAGGGTGTACTTGTATCCTATGTGAAGTTTTCCTTGATTAAGGAAGTGTTAAATAAGATCTGTATGTATGTGTTATTGACAACCGTTACGTGATCATAGGTAGAGCCTTTTACGTTGGCAGTAATCATCTCTGAAAGAATGCTAGAGTTGGGTTAGTTTGAAAACAGGTCATTTTGTATCATCTTGTTCTGGATGTGTAAAGTGGGGAAGGGAAGAAGTCTCTGTAAAAGTATGCGGTAAAGAAATAGTTTTTGTAATCCTCTAAACATAAAATACAATTTGGGAGGAAGTATCTCTGCAGAATTCAGCAGTTTTACAGATGGAGTACATCCTTCTTGGGAAGCTTCTTCAGCAGTTGCAAGCTGATGTGTTTGAAATATCTGGAGTAGGCCAATATTTCTGTTGAATAGTACATTTTTGCAGGCCATTATTATGATAAACCATGTTCTTAGCATAATTCCAATTGATATATATATAATTTGATTTTAAAAATTGGGTTCTTTTGCAGACTGTGAGCTACAAATGGCATTTGGGAAAAAAGATACTGTTGAACTTGCACAGAATTTTTTACGTTTAAGACTTTCCAACAATGCGGGTGCTTCGTGTCACCAACGAGGTCTAAGAGAGGCCCAAGGAATGCCTGAAGGTCGAAGAAAATTTTCATTATAAAGCGAAGTTCTTTAGTGCAATATATCCCAATTATAAATATAATATAAATCACACCAGTTACAGGTCTTTTATATAGGAAGAAGCCACCCTTATCTTTTCAGCTGATATACATTACCTTTAAAAAAAGAGAATGAGTGATGGGTTAGGAAATGAGCTATGGTGGGCAACAGCAGCAAGCACAAGAATGAGTCAGGGGTACACATCAAGATTTTCCTCCCTTTAGAGGAAATCCATCTGATGCTTTGCTTTGATAGATGCAAAGGAGGGAGAGGAGTGAACAGAAGAGCCTTCATCTTTCCATAGGTGGGATTTTCTACGCAGCGATAGGTGATCCACCACTGTATATGCCTCCCAAATTGGCGTGTATATGGTGATATTTGAGACTAAGTTTGTCACTCGCACTGCATGTGCAAGCAAGGTCCTAGTAGAGATGAGCACTGAATACTCCTAAAATAGGAAATAGCTCAAAAAGCCAAAGGGTCACACTTCAGTGAAGTGACCAAGAGACTGCATACATCTCCCCTCTCTACTGGCAATGATGATATGCTTCACTAAGATTTTTTTGGCGATAAGACTGTAAGAAGTCACATTTTGTATGAACACAAGAGAGGTGAGATCCGCTTCTGCACAGAAAATACCAGTTCAGTCTTAGCAGGAGTGTCACAGAATGAATGAGGCAAGGAGGCACCTCCAGAGCTCACATAGTCCAACACCCTTCCCAAAGCAGGATCAGCTATGGCAGGTTGCTCAGGTACGCTTGGGTTTTGAGTATTTCTGTGGATGCAGACTCCAGCTTCTCTGGGCAAGCTGTTTCACCATTTGTCCACCCTCACAGTAAAAAGGAAGGTATTATGTTTGCCTAGAATTTCTTGTATTTCAGTTTGTGCTCTCTGCCTCTCATTCCATCACTGGGCACCAGAGAGAGGAGTCTTGCTCCATCTTTTTTACTGCCCATATCAGGGGTTTATACAAATTGATGAGGTCCCTGAGCCTTCTCTTCTCCAGACAGAGCAGTCCCAGCTCTCTCAGCCTCTCCTTGTATGATGGATGCTCCAATCCTGTAATTACCTTTGTAGCCCTTTGTTGGACTCACTCCAGTAACTCCATGTCTCTCTTGTACTGGGGAGCCAGCACTGGACGCAGCACTCCAGGTTTGTCTCAACAGGGCTGAGCAGAGGCGATGGCTCATCTCCCTTGACCTGCTGCCTAATGCAGCCTAGGGTGCTGTTGGCCACCTTTGCTGCAAGGGCTTATTGCTGACTCTCATTCAGCTTGTTATATATTCTTCAGCTTGTTATATAGCTACTTGAGTAGATAGGTACTGTGTGAACAGAGGCTCTGCTGTTCTTTTACTGTCTACATAAAGCAAAGCAGGCATTCTGCACCAAATGTTACTAGTGGAGAAAACTCCCTGCAAAGGAATGCACTTCTCCACTGGCTTTGAGGTCTCAAAGTTCAAGCATTTGTATGTGAATTTATCAGCCTGTGCTCCACTGTGTAGTGGAGAGAACTGGGCAGTTCCAGGACATGGCTCAGCTAATCTCGTCTCTACTAGGCTGGTATGGATCACACCTGAGAAATGCCTCCTTTTTGCCTTGTTGGTTTTAAAGGAGATGTATTAATTTACGGTCTTCAAGGTGAATAGCTATTATCTATTAATTATTATAACTATTACAGCTATTCTTTACCCACAAAATATTTTAGCAGTTAAAAGCCAAATCCATCAGCCCCTGCTTTTTCGTATTCAGTAAATACAGGGACTTTGATAGATGAAGTTATCCCAAGGAGGAGTTTAATATTCTGTAGATCATAGCACATAATCTTTTTTCTTTCTGCTTGAATGTCAAGCATGAAAAAAGAAAAAAAATACAAAGTTGATTTTAAGAAAGCCATTTCAAATATATTTCCTTATAACAGAGCAGTCTCAGATAATCCATTATTTTATTTGGAGACCCTCTTTAGGGAGGGTGGAAGGAAAAAGGCATGCACAGATTTCTAAGTGTATGAAGTTAGTACACTAAGATCAAAGGCTATCTCTGCATGAGGGACTTTGCACATTCTCTTCCAGATCAGCTGCAACATCAAGGACAGGAAAATCTGCAAAGCATTTTGTTTGCTATGTGTTCAATCTCCTGTCATCTGCTAATGCAGTCTTTGTCAGAAAGTACTTAATGTTGTGGTACCCGAGTAACCTGCTTCCCTGTTTCACGTCCATTGTTCTGCTGAATACGTATCTCCTATATTCCCTGTTTGAAATGGCTGACTTTTTGCAAATTGGTGGTGGTTGGCAGCCGTGCTCCCCTAGGGAGGAAAGAAAAAATGTATTGACATCTGAGCAGTGGGACAGAGTATATTGTTGTGTCCTTGATGTATTATTGGCAGCTGAGCCTGTGATCTCTCACTATTTCAGAATGCCTGGTCTTGTGTTCCATTGAAGGACAGGATAGAGGATACAAATTCTTGTAGATCATATGGGTGGAGGTCTTTGAAAGGAAAGAATTGCTGACCCCTGTGTCAGAATAGCTGCAGATGTGTGTTTTATCCACTTCTGTACCAACTTGTGGTGAATTAGGAGGATTTGGGAGGCACACACAGGGAAGAGAAGCAGGAAAAGATAAGTTGTTTAAAAAAATTTAAAATGTTTGGTTTTAGTTTTCTTTTGAAATTGGCCAATGTGTTAAAACAGAATAATGCATTTCTTAATGTGATTAAGCTAGGTTAGAGCAAGAGTGATGTTCCTGAGCGCTGAACCCTGGCGATTCTTCATCTTCTCAGCTGTGGTTCCCCAGCGTTGCAAGTTGAAGTTGGCAGAGAGTAGTTTGTCATGTTTGCTTTGTGAATTAAAGGCTTGCTTTTCAGGAAATTTGCCCAAGTTGCTTTCCTGAAGAGGGTATAAGGTTCACCAGGAGTGAGCAACAGTTACTTGGTAGCTTTCTGTGTGCATTTTGTGAAGTATGACTAACTATTTCTTGACCATCTTTGATAAAGTCTAATTAAATTAGGAACAGGTAACACAATTTTGCCAGTGATGGCTTCTTTTATTTCTCCATTTAATCTCATACCTCTGAAGATGACTCTACTGAAAGTGTTCCCTTGCAGTTACTATGCAGGACCATGACAAGGGATAGTAACAGTGGAGTATTTCAACTCTTGTCACTCTCTGTCGTGTGACAGAGGAAAATATATCCCTCTCTCAGTGTGTGCTAGGACATTTCTTGCATATCGTTTGCACTGTTACCGTACAGAGTTTGTAAACCAACATCTGTAAAACAGTGGATACCTGGGAATTCGACGTTCCCGGTCCCAAATACTAGGGCTAGTGAACATCAGGTGACTGTAGCACCAACAGCTCACGAAGGCAGCTGTTTTCTGAAGAAGTTTGACTCTATAATGCACAGATGTTTTGTAAGAGGGAATAAGTGCTTATTAATGACTAGTCTGATAGGAAAAAAGGGAAGACTTAAAGTTTAACAAGAGAAAAAAAAGTTTGGGTTTTTTTTAAATTCTATATTGGTAAAGCACATGAGTGTATACAGGAAGAGCAGTACATTGGCTGTTTCTTCTATTTTAATACGTACCTTAAAGGTGCATAGACAGCTGCTGTGTTCCTATAGATGTATGTGCCACTATGTACCTACAGATATGGGTCCCCTGCAAGCAAGTACTGCAATATTTTGATGTTGTTCTTCTAGAGGATGATGTAACAATCCTCTGCACATGGTCTGAAAGAATCCTGTGTTGGGCAGCCATTCCAGAAACTTATCTAAGCTGACAGGTTCTGTGGAAATTTTTTTTTTAATTATGTATATTATTAAGAATTATACATTTGTTTTGCGCCCCACAGTCAGATAAACATTTAATTTAACGTGGACAAGGATTTATTAAAGGCTTTTATTTTTGGAGTATAGCACATTCCCTTTCCAGATAGAAAGGAGATACGATTCTTTTTCATCTTAACTTTTTTTCTGGTGCTTGGGGGATCTGTTTCGCCTCCTAATGTGTAAAACATTGTGTGGGAAGTAGATGGGAGGTGAGTAAGGTTGAAAATGACAGTAAGTTAGATTTCAGATGTCTGACACTGTCACAAAAGCTCAAATTTTAAAAATGTGTTGTTATAATGTTGATAGGTAGGTAACAGTCTACAGCTTAACTTAGCTGTTATCAAATACGTGAACAAAAAGTCATGAGTAAGTTGTGCCAAGTGTTTAACACATATAAATTTATCTGTTAGTATTTCAAGCCATTTTGGATTAAATACCTCATGTGGTGGTTGTTCTTTGACCAAGGGTGTGGTCTTTGTGGTTTTGTCATAAGCAAAATAAAGCAGCGGTGTTTAATTCTGGACGCATGCTTCATCCAAAATTAGATCACAAACAGCATTTTTGTTTTGTTTATAGTTGTTCTTCTGTGCAGCAGCAGATGCTTTAGTCTGTTGTCGTCTTCCCTGTCTTAGTGACTGTTTTTGACAGAGCAATTTGCTTTCAGGTGCCTTGTTTTACTTTTGCATATGCTGTCCTTAGGACTGATGTTGTGGGAAAGTCATTTCCTCAAATCAGCAATGGTAATGATTTGAGTAAGTAAATGGCAATTGAATTCCAAGTCTTCCAACAGTGCTAATGTTCTTATATACCAGGTCATCATTCTCCAGAAAAGGCTTGTCTACCAGTCATCTCCTGTTACAATCTAAGATATATTTTGGATAATTCTGCTTGATTTGAAATGCTTTCAAAAATTTCCTCTCATGCAGATGCTAATTAGCAACTGACTGAATGGATGCAGTCTGGTAAGGTGTTGTTCCATTTGTAAGTTAGTTTCAGTCTCATTAATCAGAATCGGTTTCAGTAGCTTCTGGAAAAATTTTCTCAGCCAGAGAAAAAAGTGCAGCCTCCAGGGCCAAAATCCACAAAGTTGAGGTATGGCAAGCATGACAGATATGATAGATAAGACAACATTGCTCTCAGCATTTTTTGAGTAGGAAATAATGAGATCTGTGTATTTTTAATTACGTGAATTACATGGGAGCTTGTTCTGCTTTTGAAAGCGTGTATTCTTTGCGTATGACAGGCTTTATACTAAGTTATTAGTAATCTGTGGACTTGATTGCAGTCAAATATGCATATTTAATATGTGCAAGAACTCATAAAATCCATTTAAATATGAACTACAATTGAAACACCTCATAAAGAGCAGTCAAACCTTTGAAGTCGAGTTACAATGGGTTATTGCTGTTAGCGCACCACCCAACTGCACCTTTTTATTAGAGATTTGACCTTTCTATTTGAATTTTCTGGCTTTTGTGGTTTTAAGGAATAGCTTGATGTGTAAGATGCTTTTACTAGAAGAATTTCTTTCCACTATCCTTTTTTTAATACTGCAGGGCTTTAACTGGTTTTCAATATTTTAAGCATTTCTTGATGTGTAAAAACTGATTAATTGCTTTTGAAAGCAGGCCATGTTACCAGCTGTTGATAGGTCCACTTACATCTCTTTTTGGTGTTTTTGTGAACAACCGATCAAATTAGATTCGTCACTCTTGGCTTGTGGTGATTTTAAATTGAAATGGAATATATTAAAGCAGCCAACCAGACTGATTATATTGCAAGCCTCATTTAATTTCATATATTCACACATTATAGTGAAAAATAAATTTTTTTCAAATGCATGATTGTGACTGTACCTTTAGCGACTCCAAAGGTCATCTGTAATCGGTGCATAATTTATTAGTGTTAGATATCTGATTTCTGAAACCATGTTCCACAATACTACATATACATTAAAGGTGGGGAGCAAAAAAAATCAAATTGTTATCATTTCACTGGTTTGTTGTTCTTGATAGCATCCAAATCCTTACTGGTCAGTAGGCTGCTGCATTGAAACCGTCGTACGTAATTGGACAACGGTTATCCATAGATCGCAGAACTGTCTATTCTGAAGTACTGGCGCTGGGGCATACATTAGACATTATAGAAATTACAATGTGTTGTTATGAAGGTGTTCCTTCTTCCAGTTTATCAGATGACAGTATTTTCCTGCAGTGTTCACAATAATAAAATAACTTTCTTAAAGCTTTTCCTCATGTTTTATTAACTGGCACCTTCTTATAACCTGTGGGAAGCTTGGTAGAACCTTCTGGCTGAAGAGCCAATAGAAATGCTGACAGAATAAATTTTTACACAAACTCCCTGTATCCCTCTCCTTACCGTTATCTTTGAAAATGAATCTCTCTGTTATTCCTCTGTATTTGCTCAGATGTAAATGTCCTGAAAGTTAGCATTGTGAATGTTTGGTGTTTGCAAAGTGGTATCAGTTTAAATTCACATTTCAAAGTGATTTTTTTCAGGTTTGCGATAGCTTAATGCAAAAGAATAGTGGTTACACGGTAGCTTTCAACAGGAATTCTTGTATTATTTTTGAAAAATATTGCATAGGCTTTTAATGTAATTTATGCACAGAAAAATTACTACTTATTCCAGCATTTTGAAAATATTTTACAGTGCTGTATGTGTTGTTCTGTGCATGACTATTTCCTTTTCTCGAAATCCTTTGGCATGGCAGCAGAATACACCTTAGTGTCCAGATAGCAGTGGCTAACCTGGGGAAAAGTCAAGGCATTAGTCACTGAATTCTTTACCTGGATGGCAGCGGTGCTGTGTCAGGCTAGAGTTCCACTCCCTTGATTTACCAACAGCCAACTGGCTCTGAAGCAAATGTTTCCTTAAAAAGTTACTGTGGTAACTTGGTCAAATTAGGTTTCATGACAACCCTCAGCAGCTTAAAGTTAACATTAGTTAGCATTTTCCCTTTAATTCAAATACGTAAGTATTATTTTTGTACTTTTTGAAGAAAAGCCACTGTGGTGGCTTCTGTGGCTAAAAGGTAACAGTTAAACTCTCAAAAATATTTATTTTCTGTTTAGTTTTACTCTTCTAAGAGCCCCCATGACGAAGAACTAAAACTGAAGAGGAGTTACCATAGAATACTGAAATGTAAAGACAGTACACGTCATACATGTCATTAAAGCTACTATAGCCTTTGTGTCACCCATACAGCAGTAGATCTCACAAGTCGTGAGATGTTTCCAATTTTCTAAATAACTTCAGTGTCTCCAGTGGGTTTCTGTGGTTATTTATCAGTTGTCTCCACAGATTTTACAGTTTAGACTTTGACTTTTGTCACCAGACTTCAGTTCTAGTTGCAATCAAAATCCTTACAAATCCATTCTCAGAACAAATTGTATCAGTGACTTACATGGTATATCTAGATACTGTCTACTGGCTTCTTTTCAGTCTCATTTTGGTTTTTCGTTATTTTAAAGTCTGATTTGTTAAGAAATGCTGTGATTGAGAAGAGAGTATCTGCCAGAGATCTGGCATCTGATTGATACTTATTTTAATATAAATATCAAAATGGAAGCTGTGATATTTAGATATTATTATAAATAGTCTTAGTGGTCCTGTATAATTTATCTTCACAAATGGTAAACAACAGAGTAATTCTCTTGCTGTGTGGCAGGATTTTCTAAGACCTGTTTTAGGGTGCCGGAAAATATTTAGCTTCTATTCAAGAAATTCTTTTAAGCGTCCACTGATAGTGCAAAGAGTAGCTCCATTGATCTTGTTCATGCTCGAAAAACACATAGTTTAAAAAAAAAAGGCGGGGGGGGGGCGGGGAATGAAAAAAAGTACAGATTCTTTTGACCGGGAATTGCCCATATGAAAAGAGGTTCCTGAGTAACACTTGTGTGAGTTTAGGAACTTAGGGTCATACATATGATGTGTCTGTGGATGAACTAATAATAATTTGCAGAAACAGAGTTAAAGCAAAGGGCAGTACCCAAGAGTGTAAGTTAATTCTTAATATAGAAAAGTTTTCTTATCCAATTCTCTTTCAGATAGGTACAAAATACAGTGAGGGAGGTGTTCCCAGGATAAAACAATTGTGTCGATCTCAAATATCTGTATTAAATGCCTTGAACAAAACTCCTTCATCAAAAAGTCTCTCAAACTGTTGTGTGTCTTCTCAGGGTGTCTGTCTGTCCAGGCCTTTTCTGACCAGCTTAGATTCACATTTGCAATTCAGGTCTCTGAAAAATCATTTTTCAATATAGGACTTTCGCTGGTGTACTAACCAGAACATAGCATGAGCACAGGATATGAGAATCCCTATGCAGGGTACTTAGAATTCCTAGAGGCTTAATGTGGATTTTGGGAAGCAGTTGCCAATATCAATCTAATGCCATAATATTTACTAAAATCTAATCAACTATGTTAGACAGTTCTTAGCACTGATTCTGAGGCTTTTCCCTTGGCCCAAAGTGTTCATGTTCTTTCCTAGATTAGATGGTTTTATATATTTGTATTTTTTTAATCACTTCAATATTTCTTCTGTTTAAGTGAGTTTCAGCAATAGTAGTTTTCTGCAAAGATGAAGTTCTAATTGTTATCTTCACATAAAGTTTGTATTTAGACACAAAAACATTATTTTCTTCAGTGTCACAAATCCAAAGCGTTTCTAAGAAAACATTTGGGTCTGTTGTCTGCAGAGCAATAGATTTGTCTGACAGAGTGGGCTAGAAAGTTCATTTTCCTGCTCAGCTCCTCCCATCTGAATTGTGGAGGGTTTAGTCATCTGAACCTGTGATTGTGTAGTGGATTATGTATTCTAAAAACCATCATAGCTGTGAGTAGTACCTGGTATCGTCAAAAGACCTTCACAGTTTCTATCTCATTAAAAAAAGGCCTATTTGTATTAGTGGAGACGATTTCAGTAGGCCCAACATGTTTACATCTTCTAAGCCTCAGAACAAAACAGAGTTAAAAAGGGAAGCATTACTTTCCATGATCTCTAACAAAGTATTATTTCACTAAACCTTTACACCCATCTTAACCCTAACATTTTTCCTTCCCACGTGGTGAATGATGACATTCTCTATGTGTGCTGTCATGCATCTTTCCTGTTTTATTGTCTATGAAGTAGTCTCTTACCAAAGATGTAAATGCAGTAAAATGTAGGGTATTGGAAACTTTTTGGCATTGGTATCTCAAGTTTTTTTCTCAGTTTTCCTGCCACTTCTTAGGTGTGCAAGTTTGGCCGTCTCCAGTGTGACTGTACCCTCTTAACCACTGGGGTTTTTTGTGTGTGGTGAAGATGGCTACAGTAAAGACTGGTAGGCTTGTAGTAGAAGTGGGTGCCCCGTCAGTGTGTGACTGGAGGTGTTCACCTACTGAATGTGTTCAGGTGGAGAGCGCCAAGATTGCCTGCGATAGGCAGACACCCACGGGTAGCTCACTAAATTACATAGTGCTAAATGCTTAAAGATCTTTTTAGGTTGTTGCAGATTCTGAAAGGTTCACGTGTGTTCAAAAAGTAGTTGGAAACATTTGTGCAAGGAAATATTGACCCAAAGTTACTCTGCATGGGGAGAGTGCTGTCAGTTCAGGAAGCTGCTGGACTTTCCAGGTTGCTGGAAGCCGGTTTTGTAAGCCAGGGCTGCATCACTGCATGATTGCATTGTTCATCCAAGGCATCTGCTTTTCTTCTCTCCGAGGTAGAATCTCAGGCTCGATGGACCTCTAGTCAGACCAGATATGGCCCTTTTTCATTCGTAGCATATGTGTGCTATACCATTAAATGTTCCCATGCTGTGAGGAATAAAACATCTTATAAAAGGAAGATGGACGTCTGTCCTTATGGATAGGAGACATTGCATTCCTCCGCAGTGTTGTGGGATTGGCAGGACAACATGTAATGTGTTCTTCCCTTTGCAAAAGCTAAATTGTTGCCACAGTGCAGCTCCACACTGAGCTCTTGCTTACAAGACGCGACAGCTGAGAGTGGCCTCACCAGCCCCACACGACTGTTGAAAGCAATAGCTGACAGGGCCTGCTAAACCCACTGCTTATTTCCTGCAGAGCATTTGGCTGCCTGGTTCATTAATACACTGTGGGCAGTCATGTTGCTTTCTAATCTTAATTTTTATTTAATCAGTGGCACTAGGAATTTGACTAGCTCAGTGTTGCTGTTTAAAATGTGTATGAAGGTAGTTTGCCTGTTGTGGAGGGTCAAGCCAGGTAGTTAAGTAGAAAGCAATAAAATATCATGACCATTCCTCCCTTCCTCAAAGAGTGTTGGTCTTTGCACCGTATCTTCAGTGTGCTCTTTGACTGGCCAATCAAGTGTGTTCAAACTCTTCAAGTGCCTCAATGACTTACAGTAACTCTGACTTGAGCATCTTTAGCAGTAGAAGAGGAATGTTTTATGCCATCAAAAAATACAGATGCCAGCAGAGACATCTCTGAAACAAAAACTGAAAATGTAGTGTACTGGTTTACCTCTTCTCTCAGAAGGCTGGGTTCACATCATTAGTTATTATTTGTATTATGCTGCTATCTAGAGGTACGATGCACCACAAATAGGCAATTTTGAAGACCACTCCCACTTATAGAATTTGTGGTACAAGAGAAGCAGTAGGTCACAGGAGGAGGTGGCATCAAACCTGTTCTACAGACAAAAAAAAATGAAGCCTGAATTAATTCAGCAGCTGGTCCAGTATAAAGTTGGAAAGCGGGGGCAAAGCTGAATGTAGCACCTACATCTTTTGAATGAAGATTCAGTGCTCAGAAGCTGTAAATGCAGCAGGAGTAGTCTGTCCTTTTTTCTTTATGTTTCTCTGATCATGCCGATGATAAAGCAGGAAACTGATAGTGTCTTACAGATAAGGGTATCTCAGTTTCATGAGCACTTGCAGTAGAGGAATTTATATTAAGCTTTAATAAGTGCAAAGAACTGTGAATGCTTTTAGTGAAGTCTTCCTAGCAGATATCTTCATTACTTTTTTCTAATTTATTCTATGGGTTTTGTTCACTCCTTGACTTGTCTTTGGTTGTCTTGACTTTGGTCAGTTCTGTTTTTTGACATTGTGGGGGTTTTCTGTTTATTTGTGCTTCTGTTTTTAGACTTCTTCCCACTTGACCTTGATTTTCAACCAACACATCTCTGAACTGCCTTTTTAAAGGAAAATACTTCCCAGTATTTTCATCTTTGTGGGATGTATTCTTTTTAAGTAATTCCGTCTATAATTCAATCTTGTTTGCCCATTCAGAAGCTGTACAAACCTGAGACTCATTTTGAACAGGCTTGCATAACTCAAACCCAGTATACATTAGTTCTGTTACTCTACAAAGAACTTTGTAATCTTGCTTTGCAACTGGTTAACGTAAGAAAAATCAGTTTCAGACTTACTGAGTCGTTCATCTCTTACTGCCATCTCGTTTTTGCAACATGATTAGCATTTGGCTAAAAGGAAAAGTAGGTTGATGATTGTAGAACAGACACTGAGACACTGAGAAAGTCAGTAAGTATGTTTTTCTTTTATAAAATAATTCATTGGAAAACAGAAAAAAAAGAGGTTGCAGGGCCAGTTACATATCATGGGAAAATGAATGTCTTCTGACTCTGCTATAATAATAATTTCCTCCTTCCCCATTTCTCCTAAGCAAATATACTCGGGGATACTCTTCAGTGATCGCATATATAAAGGATATCCTCCAAAAAGAGATTGGCAGGTTTAATTTGTTTGATGTGTGCAATCACAGTCCATGTTAAATTCAAAATGCTTGTCCAATCAAGGATTCAATATAGAAAAGAGGCAGTAACAAGCATGCAGTACGCTGTAATAAAGAAATCTGTTGATTGAAAACAGTTTGTATATTTTGGAAATGATAGGGAATGTAATTGGTAAGAAAGAAAAGGATAGGGCTTTATAAATAATAGGAAATAGAGCATATTTTTTCCACTGATAATGCTAACTCAATTTAACAATATGCTGGTCCTGAATTTTCCTGTTCAGTAAAACAGGTCTGGTAGATTTTCCAGTACGCTAAATTTCGTGATTAATGGAAGGAGCTCTTCACTTTCATGGTGCCAGCTTTAACGTGTTGAATTTCAGCTATAATGACCCTCTCTCTCTTTCTCTCATCTTTTTTTTTCCCCTCTGTCTCCTAAGCCTGAGGAACTGTATATGAAGAAGGAAAGGATTTGACAGATGAGCTTCTCAGTCAGACATGACTTTTAAAAAGACAGCTATCTGTGTGCTTTTATGAACTTTCAAAGGCTATTTTGTAGGCTATGTAACATGAAAAGACCTCGATGTGTCAGGCTAACTTCGGTATGTCTTATAAACTTTAATGATTCTAAACCTAACCATAAGTGAAGCCCAGGACAAGCTCAACAATTTACCCTTGCTCTGCACCACACCTTCTGTACAGTTTTCCTTTTTTTTTTTTTTTGCTGTAGATCAGTCTCAAGAACTCTTTATGCAGCAGTAAGTACTTGAGTAGACTTTTAGCATATGGATCATATCTTTGCAGTCTTGCAACACTACCATAGTGAGTTTTTGTAGACCTATTCCAAGTTCTTAAATTTCTGAGGATCAGGCCTCTGTTTTGTTTCTTATCTTTTGTGTGAGTGTGTGTGTGTAAATTTATATTAGGGTATTAATATATATATATTCTTTTAAAAATGACTGTGTTAAATGGACATATACCTGCAGCTGTTTATCCAGTAATTGTTATGGTTCTTTATAACTCTTATAATCTAGGAGGAGGAAGTACTTCAGAGTCAAAAGCAAGGAAATAATACAGCTAACAATGCAATTTTATGTGGAAAAGATTTGTTATTAAGTTTCTCAATCATTTTATTTTGTGTTTTGTATTGAGACAATATGTTGCTCGTTGTGTTATATGAGGTTATCCAATATTTAGAGATAAAATTATATCTAAGTGGTCATGGTAGTTGTGGGAAATATAATTTGTCAGGCTGAATTTTTGTTCGAGTAATCTCATCTGATGATCATAAATATTATGACATTTTGAAGAAGTGCTCTTAAGACTAAAAAAAATCTTTATATGCAAAAAATGTGAAGATGTCTCTATTAGTTTGAGCAGTTGGGCTGTGTTGCACTGTGAAGTCAGGGCTGAGGAACTGTACACCTGAAGACAGTGATTTCCAGGAGGTGATGGGTATCTGCAGAGAGGTAGCTGCTACAGGTGAATCCAACAGGATGTGATGCTTGGTGCTAGCAAGTAAGCTCACAGAAATCTATTCCTCATTAAAGATCTACACAGATGGTGTGACATCAATAATAAAACTAGGATGAAATAACATCACTTTGGGGACATTTAAATTTACTGTACATTCAGTGGGCTCATTGACTTCACAGGGGCAACCGATCATTTGCTCTTTACAATAATATCCAAGACTTCTTTTATTGAGCTTTTAGGTCTGCTACTTTCCTCCCCAGAACCGATGCAATAAAAGCTCCATAAAAGCGTGTATCATCACACACACTGAAGGTTTTATTCTTTCTCACAAACTTCAAGCTGAATCTCGGGACTCCATCAAATGTTTGTTCTGTAAAACGTGGGGTTCAGTATAAAGATGATTTTTTACATAAACTTCCAGCATAGAAGTGTTAATAAGTGTGATTCACAGTGAGGAAAACACAAGGTAGTTTTTGCTCACAACTTTTAACCAGTCATCAGTATGGTTGGAATGTTGCTACTGGTTGAAAAATGTTCATACAGGGATATCACTCAAAACAGTACTTTGAAGGCTCTATTGAAACCCTGTAGAGACTGGGGATTTCTCTCCCAGGGGTAGGTTTTTTCTTATTATCAGAAAGTGCCTATTTAAAACCTGCATTAATACATCCAGAGTAAACCTTTGAATATTGTAGCCCGCTGCCAGTTAACATTTCTAGACAATATGTTGAAATACAGGAAAAAAAAATTGTTAGTATGCCTAGTGAAATTGCTGTTTCCATTATCTTCATTCTTTCTACATGCGTCTTTTAAGAGAGAAATTCTTCCTCTGTGTATTTTGGTGTCAACAGTTTCCACTCTTAAATGATGGACAACAAGTTAACAACATAAAATGGGTGTTGACAGTTCTCCAAAATGAAATAATGTTCAATATAACCTCAAGTTTCTCTCTGAACTTTGACCAAACAATAGAAAACCTTAAAAAGGAGGGGCCCTGTGCTGTCAAGCATGGAATTACATGGGGAAAAAAATTAATCTAAATAGTGAGGGAGAAGTCTGGGTTCTCTTGCATGATATTTAGCAGCAATGGTAAGAAGAGGGATGTTTCTTTCTTTGTGTAATGTGCAGTAGTTACAATAAACACAAGATTTCCAAATCTCAGAGGACTCTCTTGACAGTTGCTTGATAACAGCTTTTTTCACTCCATAGTTTTGACAGTTTGTATGTGTTGCCATATCTAGTGTAAACTAAAACATCGCTGTCATTCTATTTTTCTTTCTTATGTGGCTTCCTTTATTTTTTTTTCTGTCTTTAGGATAATGAAAAACATGGGCTTTTAATTTGTAAGCTTGAGTAAGACAAGTTGCGTGTGGAGGGTGGCATGTGTTTGAGTTCTGAAATATTCAGATTGAATAGCTTTTTTTTTTTTTTTTCCAACTGTTTCTTAAAAAGTGTATGTGTTTGTGTCCTAATTTTGACCCGGCCTGTCTGTATGTGCCAGTTAGTCTATGTGAGTGTAACTGTATGGGCAACACAGGATACTTCTGTGTTCACACTGACATTGCACATTTTTGTTGTAGTTTTCCTTTTTTATTCACACAGAGGTCCACAGAACTGCAGCACATGCGTTAGCATGTCTTCCCAACCTGATGTGCTTTTGCTTTCTTTCTGAATTATATTGATGATAATATTGGAGTAATGCACTGTTTTAGAAAAGCTGCTGGGAGGTGAATGTTGCAGAGAGGGACATGAGGAGTGCCTTAGAAGAGGACTGCCAGCTCCAGGGATACCCCGGTTTCTGCAGCTACTGCTCAGCTGTTTTGGTTTGCCACAGTAGATTATATGTCCCTGGGCGGAGGAGGATGGCTTTATTTAACCTTTGGAGTTTTTTTCCTGATCTTTCTAAGGTTATTTTGTCATCAGACCAAATTTGCTTTAGCACAGCAAAGTGCCCAACGTCGTCATCTGGCATGTTACAGACAAATTCCAATTACTTTTCTGCTTCAAGCTATTGTTAAACACTACAAGCTAGCTGACAGTAAAATTATAAATACAGGTGTTGTCACACTACACTATAATCAGGATTTTAATTTGAATTTTCATTTGTAAAGCCTTTTTTTAACATGAAAATGGGAATAGAATTAGTTTTATTGACAGTAAAAAGACATTTTGAAAGCTTCCTAAATCATTACCTGTGTTTAGTAGTGGCAAAAAATTGTATATGTCCGTATGAAAAGAAGAGTTTTATTATCACATATTTACTCATTATATTTGGTGGTAAATAAAACTAGGAAGATGTGTTTGACAAATGATTGACGTAACTCAGTACGTTTTCACTTCATCAGAACAATAGACAGACATAAATATATATTTGCTTTTGTTTTGTTCTGCTATTACTAATGCAAGCCTGCGATAAAATCTTCAAGCAAATTAAGTAGACCCTGTTGAGTCTGCATGCAGTGCTAAACTTTTTATTTTGCAATTTTCTCTTCTTAGATAGATTCATCATTCTTTGCTTTCTTCCCTTTTTTTTTTTTTTTTCCCCCTCCTTCTTTTTCTTTGCTTGGTGGTTGGAGTGGTTCCCCCTTCTCAAGACCCTTTTTTTTTTTTCCTCAAGGCATTTAGTGTCGTGTCTGCCAGATTTCAGTGATGAGCAGCGAATTGCTTTTAAAGTGGGCATTATGCCAGTTCAGCAGCACAATGGAAAACCAATCTTCCACCATTCTACTTCTGATGCTGTTATTGTAGCATTTTAGATAACTGCTGCCACAAAAAAAGATGTGCTCAATTGCTACCAGTTAGTCAAGTTAAATCCAGAGTAGCATTAAAATTACTCTGAAAACTGTTTGTCAGAGGTCATGTGCTGTCTGTGGCTACAGCGCATAGGATAGATGTTCTGTGCTGTGTGGGGTTTTTTCTTTCTGCGTTATTATTACTGTGACTGACCAGCTCTCTAAATAGCCCTTCACTACCTGTTTACTTATTGTCTTCACCTCACTGCTGAAAATATGTGTCAAACAGATATGTTGAAAAGTTTCTGTAAAGTGCTGGAAATAGCAGGGGAGTGAGTTGTTCAGGGTGCTGCAGTTTGTACAGTGTGAAAGCAAAAAAAAAAAAAAAAAGAAAAAAGAGAGGGAGAGCAAGAACATAATTCTCTGGTTTCTGTAGCAAGATTACTGTTTTCATCTTTTTATCTTCCCTTTTCAACCACTGAGTTCACTTTTCTGGTTTTTTTTTTAATAGCACAAATGGAATTTATCCGCTTTTTCACTCTCTTCCCCTTCAGCTCCTCCTCCTCTTCCTCTTTATTCTGCTGGCTTTGCTTGTGAATGAAAGGGTCTGTTACTACTGCTGTAGGACAGACGGCAGTTGTGGAGAGGGGATTATAACACTAGGTGACTTTTAAATCAGTTGTTTTCCAATAAAACACAAACAGGAAGATTATTTATGGGTGGTGGGAATTAAAAGAGCAAGGATATTTTACTCGCCTCTGGCCGAGACTTTATTTTATGAATAATATAATACCTACATAGCCTGAATACTTGTTTCACTTGCTTCCATCACTGTAAAATGTACGTTATGCTGTATTATGTTCTGGTCATTTTTAACAGGCAGCCTTCTGCATCCATCACTGGGTTGCACCACTGTAGAGTGTAGGACTGCAGATTACAGCTACTGCAGATTACAGCTACGGGCAGCTCCTGCGGGA